>NC_136534.1:600000-802500 GCF_910591455.1 Pholis gunnellus
TGTAGCAGACAGAGTTCAAGTGGAAATATTTGAAAGACATTTTACCTAGCTTTGTTTTTTTAATATGAAATGGCGGAAGGAGGAGAAACGGATTTAGTGGCGGAGTTACTGGGAACGCTTTTCTCAAGAAGGACATTTCCGAACAAACTGGACAGTAAGAAATGACCACACAGCTAGCAGCCCTGACCAGCCAGGAAAAGGATTTATATGCAGCGTCGGAGAAGCGTTGCACATGTTATGGCTGTGAATGTGTTTCATTTTAACTGAGCGTCGGTACTTTTGGAGAGACTCGAGTGGATCTACAACTCAACGACCACGTTCGCAGGGAAACAGCTCCACAACCGCGGCCCGCCCTTCGCCGGTCCACGGCCGAAGACGACCACCGAACAGCGGTCGAAGACGACCACCGAACGGCTGCGGAAGACGACCGAACTGCAGTTGAAGACGACGACCGAACTGCGGCGGAAGACCGACGACGACCAGCGAAATACAACTGGGGAGGCTCGACTGGCGTTGATGAATCGAGAAGGACTTCTTACTGGAACTGATGTACTGGGATTAAACTCTTTGTCAACAAAGAAAGGAGGATAGACAGCATTTGGTAAGTGAAGTTCGTTTGTTTACCTCTACAGTTATACTGTTCATTTGTCAATCGAGGCGTTTTTATGAATAATATTTGAATGGCTCGTGCTCGTGTGGTGGAATGCGTGGATCCGCTGCAGGTCTGCTGGATTGATTTGTTGCTTTGTTGTCATACGAATATATGCGACTGCTCTTGTGAGTTTGTTACATTGATTTGGACTGTATTGTCCGTTAATGACGCAGCGTCCCGTCATGCTCGTATTCATGTATCTGCACTCTGCATTTCGTGTTTTGTAGGTGTTGAGCTTCATGTAATATTTTATTTCATTTGTCAAATGTTGGAGTGTTATGTGAATATGCGGCTTTTACACAAAACAAATAATAACCCGTAGCTGTGGCGTCATAATGAGGTTATTAGAAGTGAAGAACAGCACTGAAGGCCCAGGTATAAAATCCACGGCCCGCCACTGGTGCAGCATAAGAAATGGGTGTGGAGGATGATAAAAACTGTAAACTGTCAACAAATTGAAAACGATTAAAACTTACATACTTAAAATGATTAATTTCATATTGTAAATGTCATTTGTTTTAGGAAACCATTGCTTCCTGCTGTGATGAGCACACAGAAAAGAAGGTAAAGACATATGGGGTGTCTTTCTTCACCTGTATTCACTGAAGAAATGCTGGGCTCTCACTAAAGTCATTTTTTCAGTTATGTTTTCAATACAATGTATTTTGTTATGGATGTTTTATGCTGTATTGGCATAATCTTATTGGGGTTCATGTAAACGGAGCATCAGTGTAAGTGTCAAATAATTGGTAGTTCATCTATGCAAATATTGAAAACTAAAAGTTTAAGCTTCGTTCAATAACATTTAACAGGGAACCAATGTCATTTTGTACAGGCAAAGAGGGACTAAAATCATTCTATACAGGCGTTGCTATTGCCGATATCATTACTGCTTTTGTTATTGTTATTCTACTACAGCCACTGCTGCTGTTATTATTAGTCGTAATTTTTCCTTCTGCTTACTACTCTCATTATATAAATAATTTCTGTCATATGCATTTAATGAGTTATAATTGTTGGAATGCTTTTAAGCATTCCAAGTATTGTTATCCTGTTTTCTTTATTCTTCCTTATATTATTATATTTCTTCCGTACGTTTTTTGAAACGCTAAGGCTCCTTCATATTTTAAGCTACAGAAACCGTTCAAATATCAAAATGTTCAGCTCTTTCAGGAGACGAGTGCTATGACTTTTATTATTTCTAATCTTTAAACGTTTTGAATTATTAAGCTTTTTGCACATTTTTTTTTGAATGGGTTTCTATGGAGAATATTTTCAAATACTTCAAATAATTCTTCAACTTTCAAATCCTTCTACTTCCTGATACTTTCAGCTACAGACACCATTTCAACTTTAAAATACTGAGAAAATCTTAAGCTATTATTGTATGTTATAATCTTTTTGATATCTTTTATAGTTTTTGAACTGTCCCATTTTAACTTTTATGAGTTTTTCAGTCCTCTTCTGCCTTTATAATGGGTGTGTATTGCGCAGCTTAGAGTGCGTGATGTCACCGCTAGAGTGAAGAGCAGCTTCAGATTCTTGTGAAAAAAATATTTGTCTTTTGCCTTCGACTCCACAATTTACACTCTTCATATATATTTTTTAGTTCATACAGTAGCTAATCCTGTCTTCTCGTTAAAAAGTGATTGTGGAATCCCACAGATTTACACATTTGGCAGAAAATCACTTAATTGAGAGGAAAAACCAACTTTCTGCTCCATAGAGACCAATGTTAAATCTTGCTGCAAAAACATCTTCCACAGAACTCGGTACCCCATTTCTACATCGCCAGTTTAGCCACATTTTTTACACTACAGACACAATTTTCACAGGATCTGTTGTTCAACTCATCCTTCCGCTCATGTAATGATATCGGAGCAATAGGAGCTACGGTTATGGGGTTTTTGAGGATTTGTTTGAGAGGTGTTTCCCTGTCTGTTCTCCATGAACAGGCTGCGGGCACACAGGTGTTTCTAATTAGGGATGTTTATAAACACACAGACTCACAGACACGTGCACTCACTCCTCTCTCTATCTATCTCTGTGTGTGTCTCTCATTCAGGTCTTGGATACTTTTAGAGGACTGAGTCTGTGTCTGTCTGTCTGTCTGTCTGTCGGTCTGTCTTACTCACTCAGTACATAAAACTGTCTGTCTGCCTGTCTCACTCACTCAGTCAGTATATATAACTGTCTGTCTGCCTGTCTCACTCACTCAGTCCATCTAACGGTCTGAGTCTGTGTCTGTCTGTCTGTCTGTCTGTCTGTCGGTCTGTCTTACTCACTCAGTCCATGTAACTGTCTGTCTGCCTGTCTGTTCTCCATGAACAGGCTGCTGGCACACAGGTGTTCGTGATTAAGGTAATCAGCAATGTTGATAAACACACAGACTCACAGACACACGCGCACATACACTTCTCTCTCTCTGTCTCTCTGTGTCTCTCATTCAGTCATTCAGGTCTTGGATACTTTTAGAGGACCCCCCACACACACACTTATTCTAATGCTACTAATACTTCTACTACTTATAATACTTCTACTAGAACTACAACTTCTACTACTACTAAAACAAATATCGCTAATGCTGACATTTTTTAAGCCACAGAAACCATTCAAATATTAAAATGTTCAGCTCTTTCAGGAGAGGAGTGATATGACTTTTCATATTTGTAAGCTTTAAACTTTGAATTATTCAGCTTTTTGCAATCTTTTTTTAATTGGATATCTGGATAAAATCTTCAAATCCTCTTAAACGTCTTCAACTTTCAAAGCCTTCTTCTTTCTCATACTTTCAGCTACAGACGCCATAGTTAAACATTTCAACTAGAAGGGTTTTCAGCAGTGCAGTTTAAATGCTTTCAGGCTACAACATTTTTCAGACAGGTAGTCTCCCATTTCTGTATTTTCAGCCATTTGTAATCTTTAAACTTTTTGAATTATTAAGCTTTTTGCAATTTTTTTTAAATTGGATATCTATTTTCAGCAATGTTTTTGCAATTAATTTCAGCTTTTAGCATTCCAACGCATTTTCAGCAGGAAATGCATTTTCTAGTTCTGTTATTCATTCTGTACACATAACATCTATCACACTTCTGTCCATCCTGATAGAGGATCCTCCTCTGTTGTTCTCGCTAAGGTTTCTTCCTCTTTTCTCCCCGTTAAAGGTTTTTTGGGGAGTTTTTTCTGTTCCGATGTGAGGGTCATAGGTCAGAGGATGTCGTATTTGTACATATTGTAAAGCCCTCTGAGGCAAATTTGTAATTTCAGTTGACAATACTCAGTTCCATTGTTACTGTATTACTGTTTAGAACAGAACTGTTGTTGATTTATATCTACAAAGACAAATATACATATTCATTTATTTATTTCATTATCCCTATACACATTAGCTAAATGTTTATTATAGTAGTCAAATTATTTACTATTTGTTTATCTTTGATCAGCTTTATTGTGCATGTCCATTGAGTGCAGTTACTTGGCCATTAAAGCCGATGCTGATTCTGATTTTGACAATGCTGCATCATTTGACAGCCCTCAAATATGTGTTCTCTTTTCGCCAATAAATACTTCATGTGACACATATTGTATTAATGAGAACAAAATCATTACTTTTAAATGTAGGCAAGGAATACAAAAACTACACTACAGCCAAAACCATATATCATAATTGGCTGTCATTGTGTTTTCACGACACCTCCTGGATGTCGCTCCATGCTATCTAAGAGGGAACTTGTGTCATTATGTAGCAGCCAACTGTGGACCTCTTGTCATTCCATACAATACAAGTGTGGACCTTTTTCTTCCTGTACTATGACTCCACAAAAATAATTCCAATAAATAAAGCTTGAGGACATAGATGCATTGTAAAATTGTTTGAAATTCAGTGCTTGTAAAAACTGTCCAAGGGAAAGTCCAAGTAAAAACTGTTCAAGGGCAAAGTCTAATAATAAATATTTGTTTCAGCAATTTATTAAAAGTGAAACGAAAGGATCTAAATGTTCTCATTACTTCCTTGCCTTCTGGGTAACGCTTCATTTTAATAGTGTTGAGATTTAAAATTGTTACACCATACACTACAGCTGTGCCTTTATGTATATTTTTCAAAAACATAACATGTTTGAAGAATAATATAGAATTATTTAGTTTAGATAATTGTTTTCACAAGTACTATTAATTTAGCTTATTTATTTTCATACGTGGAGTTTTAATGTGACTCCATGCTATCTAAGAGGGAACTCGTGTCACTATTTACCAACCAACGGTGGACCTCTGTCATTCCTTACAGTACAAGTGTGGACCTTTTTACTGTAATGTGAATCCAAACAAACTGCATTCCCATACGTGTAGACTGAGCACACTAGTATATTGAAAAGTTGATTTACATCCAGTGCTTGTGCAAACCGGTCAGGCAGGTATTTTGGAAAGGCTGATGACAAATCAGTTTTTAGTGAACTAAAACTGAAAAGAAAGAATCTTATTAAGTATTTAGGTACTTAAGTATTATAGTCTTAATTTAACCCTGGTTGTTTTTGTATTTTCTTCCATTCTTTTAGATTCTAAAATACACGTTGCTCTCCTGCCTTCTGGGTAGCCATTTAAATTAATACAGTGCCAAAAATAAAACTTAAGATATCCACTAAAGTTGATTATTTTGTTACCATTTTTCTAAAACAAACAAGTTTCAAGAGACTGGTGTCTTCACTAAGTGGCCTGTTAGCCCCTCCACAGTCTGAAAGACAGGCTTGGGGCTGCAAGCCATTCACACAATGGAGGAGTGTTTAAAACGACGTGTGTGAATGAGTCGTTAAAATCCCTGCCCCAGCCTATAGGATCAGTGCTGCGCATGGACTTTAACCTTTACCCCCTAAGCCTATTTTGAGCCCTCCGCTCGAACATTTCATACCCACACTGTAAGGGGCTTATCTCGCTAACTACAAGGTCTATTTGAATAATTTCAATGGTATTATAACACTAAGACTTGTGATAGTTTTTTAATATATGTACATGGTGTATATGTTATTGGTTAATGCTGAATGAATATAACACAGCTCAAATAAAAAATGTTCAGGTTCGCCTGAAAAAAAAGCACTTTTATTGATTTGAAATGATGCAGACGAAGGCTTAAGCTCTCCCAAATCATATCACAACATGTCAGCAGTCCTTTAAAAAAAGAAATTGTCTTTGATAGAGTGAAGTATGCCTGAGAAATCAATGCCGGTGTACAGATCAGCTGAGGTCAACCAACGTCAATTCTGATTTTGGAAACAAAAGATATAGCTGTTTTATTGTACTTTTATATACTATATATATATTTCACTTCTTTTATCACTAATAGTGTTCAATCTATCTAATACAGCAGTTTGGCATCATTTTGAGAGCCTGGGCCATATAAAAACCTGTAAAATATGGCTCATTTTCGTCAGAATTTCAGTTTTACGTAATTTAATTGAACCTAACACAGCCTGTGATCGGCCGATTCGCGCATTTCTTACAGTTCTGAACCCGGAAGACTGTGGGCAGTGTAGTGATACGTTCTTTGAGTTGTTTTGACAGAATTTTCAGCCAATAAAATAATTGAAAACCGTGATCCGCCCCCATGGGTCAAACCCATTGGCCAAAACTGAAATTATTACTCATTCGTCATAGAAGCTCGTCGAGACTCAGTCTTTTTGAAGGACGGAGGACAGAGAGCTGCTGCAAATGCAGGAAATGGATTAAAAAAAATTTCGGGCCGATTTTCTTCCAGAAAAACATCTAAAAGGTACGCAGCGTTTCAATATTTATGCTGTTAGGCTGTGTGTTGATCCGAGGTAGAATAATTGTAACTTTTTAATGGTGAGAAGTAGAATAATTTGGAGGCTATAGTTCGATTCAGTGTGTTCTGCTGGTGCTCCTGGATATGCGCTTTGTCTGAAAAGTTCGTAGATCGCGGCTGGGATCGATAATGGAGAACATTGCTCGCCTTCTCCTGGTGAGAAATAGGTGAAATTGTGGTAGTACTTGTAGTACCTTGAAGTACTTTTTGTATATATATGTTTTTGAGTGATTAAAATAGGTTACATGGTCCATTTGATCAGAATCTCTTCGTCATGTACGTTTTTTAAATATTTCATTCGTAATTTCATTCGTTCTCAGAAGTGATTTGTACTACATGTGTGCACTCTGTCGCCTCCCTCTAGAGCCAAGTTGGGCTCCGCTCAGGATCTAAAGGTTAACACTTACACACGTGCAAGTCCCCACTTGGCTAAAATTAAAAAAAATCTACCAGAGGGTTTTGGACATGATTTTAGCTTAATTTAAGGCATGACCATCAGGGGACCTCAAAAATGTCCCATGTTGGTTACTCCGTCCCCCGTTATTGGCTGTGTAACGACACCTAAGCCCACTATTTGATAGGTAGGCAAGTGCACACACGAGGCACGGCCTGACCGTGACAGAGTGTTTCTCTTTAAGAGTTTCAAAACTTAGCAGTGTGCCTCCTTTCATTATGTTGCATATGGCTGGTATTCCCATACCTGCAAACTCATGAGGTGAAAAAGGTGACAAGTAGCCGAACCCGAAACCCTGTCAGGGGGTGTGGGGGTATGCTCCCCCGGCAGAATTTTATTTTAAATGTAGCATTCTGGTGTACTCTGAGAAGGAAATGAAGTGATAAGACATTTACTTTAAGCTAAAAGCTAATTTATTATTCAGTTATTAATCAGTATTTCAGCTCTAGTTGAATAGCTGGCTAGTTAGCTTTTTTCCCCCAGTCAATATTATTATTATTAACCTTTATTTAGACAAAATCCATTGAGACCGAGGTCTCATTTTTTGTCATATATAAACAAAGATGGCAAGAGTAGCGAGAACCATCGCCTATACAAAAAAAGTGATTCGTTTTCATTGAACCCTGTTACAGTATGGCTTAATATTAACTTCTGTTACTGTAAAGCTGTTAGGATTGTGGCCTATCTTCTATTTGCAATTAATATGCATTCAATCCAGTTCAATTATTTAAATTAAAATGATAATCTACTCCGGCTAAAGTAGCTTATCAAGAGTAAAATAATAACTGTGATCTATAAACACCTCTGCATTAGCAACCCGCTGAAATGAAGGTACAGGCACCTTAACACTCTCTCTCATTACTTCAGGGCCCTTGGTTTCAACTGAACGTGGGACTGTTGGGACCGGAAGTACACTGGCTGTGGTCATCACAGTGAACAGTGTTTGGCAGTGTGGTGAGAGGGCTCGTGAGCCCTTGCTGCTGTAGTTTATCTCCTTGGAGCAGAGGCTGCATTTAGCATACCCTGCCTCAACAATGTATTTAAAATACTATGACAGCGGGAAGCTGTACTGCTCTCCCTTTACGTCTGTTTAGACCTCCACCTTTATCCAGGCCCAGCTCCTTCACATCTTAGCCCTT
The DNA here is from genome assembly GCF_910591455.1 of Pholis gunnellus. Lineage (NCBI taxonomy): Eukaryota > Metazoa > Chordata > Actinopteri > Perciformes > Pholidae > Pholis > Pholis gunnellus. The sequence continues at coordinate 608,061 of NC_136534.1, forward strand.
CATCAAGCTGCGCTACACAAACAGCCTCCTCTTCCTGAAGCTCTTTGACCACATCATCTCATCAGTATCTGGGCCTCATGTTTCAAGTTATCACCACAAAATCGCTTCAACGTGAACGAGTGACCGTGTGAACTGAACCGGACACGGGGGTTTGTTTCATCACGTTACGTTTTCTCCTCCTCTATCACGATACTGACTAACGTTAACATTCGACAAAGTTCCGCATGCAGTGGACGTTAACTTAACCCAACAAGTCTGAACTATAACGGAACATAACGGAACTTTAACGGAGGGAAATGAAGACGCTGTAGACATCTTAACGCTGATTGGCCAATGCTCGACACAAAGATGTTTTATGGCGACATCACCTTTTCTCCTTGTCTCACTCCAATCTGAGAAATGCTGGCTGGCCAGATGACCCCCCTCCCAAAAATAAACCTCTACAGATCTACACGATTTACGTGGATGACATATTTTGATTCAAAACGGCGAATTTCGCCGAAAAGCGACAAGTTTGTAGGTATGTATTCCTGTAGCTGTCCAATCCCTAAATCTACCATTTAAGTGTTACAATATATCCCTCCAGTTTATGTTCTCTTATAATGGTTTTCCATACTTAAAAGAGTCCACTTCACAGTGAACAGTGTCTGGCAGTTATCAGTAGTGTTGAGTTCAGAACCTCTCGGTACTGTGGAAGACCGCACGTCTCCCAGCCGTGCCAACAAACTCAGCCGGTTCAAGTTATGATCAAAAGTATTTAATAATCTTAACAGAAGCTAAAACAGTTGCAAACTGAATTACACTATCGATAGAAATATGTTTCATGAAACAGAGACCAAATGAAATTCCCCCACACAGTCCAGCCTCCGCTAGTTAGCTGTCCGAAGGTCCCAAGTGATCTGATCTTTGTCCTGAAAATACAGTGTCTTATTGTTTGAAAATGTCTATCAGCTTCAGTGATTGGCCGAAATCCATTCGTCCCCTCCTGGTTTCGTCCTTCCTGCTGACCACTTCCTGTTGACTCGGTGCTGCCGATTCTCTGCTTGCTCTGAAAAGCCTCTCTCAGAAAACCCTTTCTGGCCCTTATGACTATTCTTTACAGTGTTTGATATATACAGTGACTATACTTTTTGGTTTAATACAGTCAATGATTATACTTTTATGGTTTAACACTTCTATAAGTAAATTTACTGTAAACATATAATACATTCTATAAGTAAATATATTGTGACCTTTATATTCACCACTAGGGGTGCTATTAATCCTACTAATCATGCTTTTAATACTGAAATTCTTCACAGTAGTATTTATATGACTTTGTAGATTTGTATCAGCTAGGATTGCCTGTATGGGGGTGGAAGTTATTTTCTCTTCAATGTTTTTCCATTGAGCCTTATACGATGCGTTGTACCAGCATATTACAGCTCTCATCTGTGCAGCTAAATAATAATCTCTAAGAGATCCATCCTCCCTTTTCTTTAGGTAGTTGTAAGCTTTTGAGACTGACCCTGGGTCTTTTACCTGTCCAAATATACCTAGATAATATCTTGTCCCATTCATTAAATTTGGTTTTGGTTAATCTCTATTGGTAGAGTTTGAAATAGATAAAAGTAGTCTGGGCAGTATATTCATTTTAATAGATTCCATCCTCGCAGTGAAATTTAGGAAAGGCATTAAGTTCCATCTTGCTATGTCTTCCTTAATTTTTCTTATTAGTGGATCATAGTTATAGTCTGCAACTTTGTAAGATCTTTTGTAATATTGATGCCCAGATATTTGAAGGATGTTGTTTGCCATGCAAAGGGGTATTTATTTTCAATTTTTCTTGGTGGGCTATAGTTATATGAGAGTAACTGGGTTTTACCCACGTTAATCTTGTACCCTGATAATTTACCATACTGTTCAAATGATTGCAACAGGTTAGTTAGAGAGTATGTTGGTTGCCCCAAAATGTCATCTGTGTAGCAGGCCAATTTGTGTTCTGTCCCTTTTAATAGTAATTCCTCTAATATCTTCATGTTGTCTGATATATTGAGCTAGCGGCTCCAAATATAATGCAAAGAGTAGTAGTGGACACGCACAACCCTGTCTTGTACCTCTTTCTAGATTGAAATTTTTTGATAAATATCCGTTGATTTTAATCCTGGCAGTGGGATTGTCATATAATGCCTGAATAGTTGTAATAATTGTCTCATGTAGACCAAATCTGTGAAGGACTCTATAAATAAAAGTCCAGTTAACAGAGTCAAAAGCCTTTTCAGCATCTACGCTTATCACTATTGCGTCGATCTTATTTTTTTGTATATGATCCATAATGTGTAGTGTCCTTCGTATATCATCTTGTGTTTGGCGTTGTTGTATAAACCCTGTCTGATCATTATGTATCAGCATGGGTAAAAACTCCTCTAATCGTCTTGCCATGATGGAAGTGAATAATCTATAATCTATATTTAGAACCGATATTGGTCTAAATGATCCACATACCATTTTATCATTTATCTTTCGGAATAGCTCAGATTATTGCTTTTTTCCAGCTGGATGGCGTTTGCGCCTGTTTTAAAACCCAGTTCAGTGTGGGAAGTATCACAGGGATCAGCTCATTTTTAAATTCCTTATACCACTCTGCCGTATAACCATCTGATCCTGGGGACTTGCTTAATTTAAACCTACTAATTGCAGATCTTAGTTCATCTGCCGTCATCTTTCTATTTTGGTCTTCATTTAAAGTGGGCAACTTTAGAGAATTTAGATAGCTATCAATTTGGGTTACAGCTCCCTCTGGAACTTTAGGGTATAGATGTTTGTAAAACACTTCAAAGGCTTCCTGAATTGTGTTTTCTGCCATTTTCTTTTTCAACTTCTATGCTAGTATTTTCATTGATTTGGATCCACTTTCATAGTGTCTCTGTTTCAAAAACATTACGTTTTTCTTCATTTCTTGTGTAGTCAAATTGTTAATTTCGTTCCTAATTCTTCTAATTTCCCCAAATGTATCTTGCGCTAAACTTAATTTATGTTTTTTTTTCTAATTCCTTCAGTTTTTTGTACAACTCCTCAAGCATTTGATTCCTTGTTTTCTTTTCATACGAGGATATTGCTATACTTTTCCTTCTCAGGACAGACTTTAAAGTCTCCCACAGAATGGGAGGTGAAACTTTTCCATTGTCATTGAATTCTAGGTAAAGACTAATCCCTTTCCTAATTTGTCTCTTAACATCCAGATCATTGAGTAAACTTGAATTCAGTTTCCATGTAGTATTCTTTGTTCTCAAGTTAAGATCAACAGAGAGGTGCATGGTCACATAGATATATTGTCGCACAATTGTTCATTATATCCTTATCTTTTCCAAATGTTATGAAATAGTCTATTCTTGTGTATAAGGAATGTGGGGCAGAATAATAAGTGTAATCCCGTCTGTTTGGGAAAAGGCCTCTCCATATGTCAATTAAACCAACCTCCTCAAAAAGTGTGTTGACTTTCTTATATATGGACTTCCTTTCATGGGTCCTCCTACTGGAGGAGTCTAACTTTGGCTGTAGGTGTATATTTAAGCCCCCAAAATGTAGTTTGCTTGAGATAAGGATAGCAACTCCTCGCCTATATCCTGATTTATATGATGAGAAGAACACATTAGTGAAGCCTATTCTCTTTTCGTGCTCTGTCATTTAAATGGGTTTCCTGTAAATATGCCACATGTGCTTGTTCTTTCTTCATTTTAGATAATATTTTACTGCGCTTAATTGGATTTAAAAGCCCATTGACATTAAAAGAAATAAGTTTTACTTTGTAACTAACCATACGTGTGTGTCTGTAATTGTATCAACGAATTTATCAGAACAGAACTTAACTGATCTACTCCTTGAACAAGCAAGAACAAAGAAACATACATGAAAAAACAGGAACAAAAAAAAGTGATTCCAAGGTTGGGGTCTCTAATAGATGACCCTGGGTTGAGCTAGAAAGAACATCTAGCTGTGGGGGTAAGCCTCTCCTACATATGGGTCGAGGGCCCCCACTGCAGCGTCCAGTGTCCATTGCACGAGAAAAAAAAATCCCTTTGTATTCCTCCCATGTATATATTCACATTCAAATGGGGAAAATTAGTGTATGTTAATAAAGATCAAATAAAATAATAGAACATGTTCAATATACATCCCTCAGATTGAGTAGCACCGTCAGTTTTAGATTCTATTCAGTTTACCAACATGTTTGAGGTTAGTCAGAATTTATGGCTCTTCTGGAAGAGGTGAGGGCTGTCTTCTGAAAGCCCTCAGTCTCTCCCGAATATTCTTGTCTCGCTATTCTCTTGTCCCCTGCTGTTACGGTCCTCTCACTGCTTCCCAGGCGAAGCGGGACAGCTGCACAGCCAGGCTCTCCCTCGATGTGATCACGCTGACAGGCAATCCTCTGTCTTTCATATCTGCAGTCACCTCTTCCACCGACAGCTGCGCCCCGTCTTCGTAAAACACTCACAGTTTAGCGGGGTACGGAGTGTGGAAGCGGATCTGTCTCTGCTTTAACACTAATATTCACAGAGAATGCGCTGTTGTCCATAAGATGATCATTCGTCTATGTTGTCCTTTGTCATAAATGCAGGTATGTTACAGTATATTGTTCTACACAATTATTATAAAATGAAAAATACTTTAAAAAAAGTTATGAGAAATCTATATAAATATATTTTTGGTTATATATTTTTTTGTATTTCTCCTTATACATTTAAGAGAGAGACCGTTTCTGTTCTATTTCAGCTATTTTATTTACATGAATATTAACCCACTATACGATCACTGTATTTCAAAATGTGTAATACTCAATGCAACGGAGGATTCACTACTAGACAGAGCATGCGCTGTTGTCCACAAGATGACCATTCTGCTATGTTGTCCTTTGTCATAAATGCAGATGTGGAATAAACCTGCTGTTATCACAAGCCTGACCAGCTCCAAGAGATTCATTTCGCCAGGAGATATCTCACAGAGATTACACAAGCGGCAACTTCGTGGACCTTTGCTCCCTGCCCAAAGCTCTAGGAGCTTTCTCATTACACCTAAAGAGACCAGGTGCATGTAATCATGGGGAAACATAGACACCATCCCTATGCCTGTCTCTGTGAGTAGGGAGTTGTCTTTGTGATGTTCCTCATCTGTTTGAAGCCTAAAGCTCTCATCGGTTCTTAAGGTGCTTTTACTGTCAGGAAAAGTCATTCTGCTACCTATACGAAGCCCATATGATGTGCACTTATCACACCCTGCATAACCAGTGTGAGATTTGGTGGCTTTAATGTACGCTCGTGCAGGGGCATCACACATAATTGATGTTACTTTTATGAACAAAGTTTTTCCATTCAAAGCAAAACCAGATGACAGGATTTTAATCTCCCTAACTAGATCTCCAAACTATTGTCTCGGAGGGTATGGTTTTGAATTGCCCCCAAACAATCTAATCAAGCAAGGTTTCCTGAATTTAAACCCCTGCACTAACCCAAAAATTGGCCATAACTGGACACTTGAACTTTTAAACAGAGTAAGACCATCAAAATTAAGTTGGAGTTTAATTGTGTGCAGAACTGGAATTTTTGTCGAATTTTGCTTCAAGAAACTGGAAATTGCATTCACGATCCCAAAGTAAAAGTATGAACCTCCTGCAATTTGCTTTATCTTGTAGTCCCTTCTAGTACCAAGGAGTGTCTTGGGATGGTGACACCTCAAAATAGACAGCAAGGCAGTTAATGCAACCAAAGTGATGCCATACTCCCAAGACCCAATTAACCAAGCTAGCATTGAGGCTTGGCTGTTGACTATTTTCACAATCAGCCTCATTTCTGTACTCTGGTTCTTCCTGAAAATAGGTTCAACATTCCCATCATAGTCTCAGACTCAGTGTTGTCTCTGCAATTAGTTTCCATCACAGTCTCAGCTCCACACTCAATAATATTTTCAAACTCCTGATCACTGTCAACAAATGCCTTAGTAACGCAGCTTTGAAAGTTACAGATTGTTTCCAGATGCTTATTGACGGTGGATGCTGACTTTCTACGCAGATTAGAGGATTTAATGTAGTCAGAGTAACGCTCAGTCATTGATCTGGGTTCAGCAGTGGCTTTTAACACCTACAGTGCGCATCTCAAACAGAGCTGTCTGAAGTCATAACACTGTCCGAAAATGATGAGTTTTCGATACAAAAAACTGTCCAAACTTTAGGAATCAAGAAGAGAAGCTTTGTTGTCTGGCGAGACAGAAATGTTAAGCAGTGTCATTTTCATCTTATCCCGGGTGGATTAAAAAAATCTTTTTTAATCATTTACAAAATTCACGGCGAAATATTCTACTTCAATCCATGGCGTACACAAATTTTCACTGCGAAAAAAACGTTAGATCATAACTAACTTTTATTTCAGGAGATAAAACATTGCAATGCAATTTCGCCACATTTCCATTAAATTAACGTTAAAGTTACTCCAACCCTGCTTGCCTTTGTGGACCAGCTTGCTCGGTTAACACCGTTATACGATGCAGTGAGAGACGTTGCATCGGATGTCTGTGCTCAAACATCATGGCTTGATAAATACTAAAATATTCTTTCATTACAGACAACAGCATTATACGGGTCCTCAGGACAGGTTTTCAAGCTAACGTGCTGACCTCCCCTGACTTAAGGCTGATCAGTTGAATGACTCGAGCCGCTAAATAAAATGTATTTTATGTGGAAATCACTGTACTAGCTGGTTTCAACTCGAAACGACCTAACCTTAGTATAATTAAAACTGGCATTCATTGGGTACGATGCATAGTATTCTCATGCCAAGTTTAGCTAGCTTGCTACAAGCGCGGTTGAATATACACGGGCCAGGTGGACAAATTGAGCTTATTTCAAAAACTAGTATTTGATATCTAAATGTGTTAAATATACATTTCCCACCATATTAGAACAATTTGATAATGCTTGTACTTACTACAAGGGCGGAAGATGAGAAAGGTCCAGTCCTTTTATAGGTCCCTAGTGTTTTGTTTTTTTACAACTTTATATAAAACTTTTATACAGCCAGTTTTAAACACTTTTTTTATTGTGTAGGTTTATAGGAGAGAGGCAACTTTGAAGGATAACTTGCATGTTATTACATATATGTAATGTAATATAATTTATTTATTACATTATGTAATAAAACTATAATTAGAATAATGTAAGAATCAGGAACAGGTAGCTTAAGAAACATAAAAAGGAATTTGCATCCTTGTGCTATATTGGACCCAAGAAAAAAAATTAGACTTTTTTCAAACAATATAATAAATAGTTGAGATAAGTATATGATAAGATAGAAAAATAAGTGCGATAACGGTAAAGTAATAGAGTAAAGTACTCTGGAGTGCAATAAAAGAACTGTACAGATATGGATATTTACAAAAAGCTTTCGATAAAAATATATACATGTTTAAATGTGCAGATATATATCAGAGTGAAGAGTATAGAATAGCAGCTAATAATATATATGGGGCTGGCTAAATATATTGCAGTTTAATATGTGTCAATCACATCTCTACTACCGGCCCACCGGTACATGCCTAGCACCTGGACCCAACAAAGACCATCGCCAAGGCCGAGATTGACAACATGGAGCTCCTGGGCATCATTCACCGCTCCAACAGCCCGTGGGCTTCACCCCTGCACATTGCACCAAAGCCTGGTGGCGGGTAGTGCCTGTTCGGTAATTATCGTCGGCTCAATGAGTCAACGATCCCAGACCGCTATCCAGTTTCGAGCATTCAGGACTTTTCTGCCCTTTTGTCATGTAGCGTGGTGTTTTCTAAGATGGACCTTGTCTGGGGTTACCATCAAGTACCCGTTCACCCTCTGGACATTCCCAAGACAGCGCTGATCACTCCTTTCGGCCTGTTTGAGTTTTTGAGGATGCCGTTTGGCCTCAAAAATTCAGCGCAGACTTTCCAGCGCCTTATGGACACTGTGCTTAGGGATCTGCCTTTCTTGTTTGTCTACCTGGACGACATCCTAGTTGCCAGTTCATCAAGGGCAGAGCATATGTCTCACCTCCGGACTCTGTTTGATCGACTCAACCAGCACGGGTTGATCGTCAATCCGGCTAAGTGCCAGTTTGGGTTGACCACCATCGACTTTCTTGGACACCGCGGCACACCCGGGCGGCATGGTTGATGCGGCCCTTTTTCGAAGCCCTGAAAGGCAAGGCTGTCAATCAGGCTGTTGACTGGACCGAGGAGAGGAACCAGGCATTTGTGGATGCCAAGACAGCTCTTGCAAATGCAACAATGCTGGCACATCCATCACCCAAGACTCCGATCGCCATCACCACAGACGCTTCAGACTACGCGGTTGGCGCAGTGTACGAGCAGTGGGTGAAAGGGCATAGCAGCCACTCGCTTTTTTCAGTCGACAGTTGCGTCCTAACGAGTGGAAGTACAGCACCTTTGATCAAGAACTCCTTGGCCTCTTTCTTGCCATTCGTCATTTCCGGTTCCTGCTAGAGGCTTGGAAATTCACAGCTTTTGTGGATCACAAGCCATTGACATTCACTATGAGTAATAGGGCCGAACTATGGTCCACACGCCAGCTCTCCTTCATCTCGGAGTTTACCACAGACGTGGCGGGCAAGCAAAGCCTGCTCGCAGACTGTTTGACCAGGGCCATCATTGGGCATGTTCACTTGGGACTGGACTATGCAAGGATTGCTGAGGATCAAGATTCAGACGTTCAGGCATTGAGGACGGCAACAACGGGACTGCGGTTGGAGGAGGTTTTTTTAGGCGAAACGGGCACCACGCTCCTGTGCAATGTCTCCACAGGTAAGCCACGGCCAATCATTCCCACCAGATGGAGACGGCAGGTTTTTGACGCTATTCATGGTCTGTCACACCTCGGCAAGAGGGCGTCTCAGAGGTTGTCTGGCATGGGCTTAAGAAGGAAGTGCGAAAGTGGGCTGGGACTTGCGTGGTGTGCCAACGCTCCAACGTGCACCGCCACATAAAAGGCCCCATTGGCACAGTTCTCGGTTCCAGAAAAGAGGTTCGATCATGTTAATGTGGACCTGGTTGGACCTCTTCCTCTGCCCCGTGGTTTCACACATCTCCTCACCATGGTAGAACAAACCACTCGTTGGCCAGAGGTCGTCCCGCTGTCATCAACGACATCGGATGGGGTGGCTCGGGCGTTCATTAGGACTTGGGTTGCCAGGTTTGGTGCCCCAGCTGATGTTTCCTCGGATCGACGCCCTCAGTTTATTGGGGCTCAGGACAGCCCCCAAGGAGGACCTTCAAGCTTCATCCGCCGAGTTGGTTTATGGCCAGCTGCTGCGGGTCCCTGGGGAGTTCATCCACAAGGTCACAGACCCTCGGTCTGCGACACAACAGCGGGACACTCCTGTAACATTCCAGAGTGTTCACACCTGTGCCTACGTCGCAACACGGCCTCCCACAGCCGTATATCCTGTCCAGCCTTGAGGCAGCAGAATATGTGTTCATTCGCCAGGACAGCCAATGTTTCGCGTACTAGAGACCAGGGACAAAACTTTCAAAGTGGACATTGGCGGGAAACTGGAGCATATGTCAATGGATCGCCTAAAACCAACACATCTGGACCTGGACCAACCGGTAAGGGTGGCCGAACCCCCACAGCGGGAGCGTCCTCCTACCCTTCCAGCACACCGCTACAAGGCCCATAAGCTTCCTCCGACGGTCGCCCTGGCTCCTGCTGGTTGATTGATTCGGGCCCTGAGACATTGATTGTTGTTATTTTTTGTTTTCTCTAGTCTTGGTGAATTCTTGAGGACATAATTCAGCAGGACTAGGGGAGTGGCATTATCATGGGAACGTGACGTCATGTTGGGTTTAAAGGAGGTGATGTCAGTGTTTGGGATGACTAACCCATTCGCTGCGAAACAGGAAGTTGTTGTAACTCGACCGTGTATTGTCTAATCTGATCAGATAAACATCAAATTAGTTCCACACAAATGTAAGAAGTTCATAATGCCAGTTCATGAAGCTTTTGATGTTTCGTCAAATGCCGTTGTGTCTTCGTTGTGAAAAATGAAAGTAATTTTGAAAGGCTAAAAATGCTCGAAACATACGCAAACTTGGCACACAGATTACAAGTCCAAATTTTTGTTATATAATATGATTTTATTCGTTCAGTGGCAAATTGGCTTAATAGCGCCCCCTACAAAATTTCAACGACGCAGCCCTCGCAGTATGTTTCACCTAGATGTATAACATTTGGTAAGCAGATGTATCACATGTAGACTTATAAAAAGGTCTTAAGGGTCCATGCTCTAAACCCAACCTGAGGTCAGCCATTTTGAATTTTGTTTTAATTTCTCATGGTTTTTTGCAAATTCCAGGTCCTGTACTTTAACAAACTCCTCCTAGGGAATTATTCAGATCAATTTAGAATTTTGGCATAACAATCTCAAGACCTTTGTGATTAAATGTTACTAAAAGCTTGAGGTTTCATCGAACTACATGGATGTGGTGTGGCAGCCATTTTACATGGTTCGCCATCATCCATCAAGCTGTTGTATCTCCAATGTACTTCGTCAAAACTGTCCCAAACTTGACATGCTTGATGACTATCATGGCTTTAGGACTTCTGCATGCCAATATTAACTCAAAGTCATAGCACCACCTACTGATAACATGGACATAAGCAGGATTCTATAATTACAGCGGACTAAACACTGAATTTATTAAAAGGGCTTGTGGGCACACCACCAGAAAAATACTTCTCTGATCTAAATATGTGCAAACTAAGATGTTTGGAGAGCAGAAATTGGATAAAAAAAGGCTTCCAAATCATGCTTGTACGTGGAGTTTTCAATAATAGTAAATATTATTGTTTTTGTTGAAGTTTGTTTAGTAAAATCAAACTGCACCCAGCCTAATTTGTATGATAGATTATTTTACATTGGCTCACCTTTTGACTTAAACTTAATTCTTACAAAAACATTTTTTCCAACATGGAACTATATATTCTATTTTTCCTCGACTCTTCCAGCTTTTAGTCACTCAGCAGTGATTGTCAGAGACACCTGCACAAACAAACAACCTGAATTTACTTTGACAGTCTGTTATGTTACTAACACTGATGCGCGTTCACACACGTTCAGTTTTTGTCACTTTTTACAGAAGTATGATTGTATTCGGATGTACACTCAAAACATTCGAGGCTTAAGACCTGGCAAAATGACCTGGCTACACCATTGGTGATGGTCACAGAAATGCATGACCGCATCAACCAGAGTCCTGACAGTAGCCTCGACGTGCGTGAACTTGCGAGGGCCCGATCAATGCTGCTTGCAGCTTTAATTGTTTTTTAATCGTTGATAAAAGTGGCTTGGATATGGATCTGGAATTACTCAAAACAGTGTGATCGAGAGAACGCTTCTTTAGAAGGGTGTAAACAGCGCGAGGGAAAAATCCCATAGACATGGAGCAGTTAATGACTAAAATAGCTTGAACTGTCTGTAGTATCCAAACCTTATCAGAATGTAAACTTTCAGTTGACGCGTGTTCCTGGTCCTAAACACAAATCTCAGACCGATACCGCTCGTAGAGGAAAGCAATACGTGTTTTATTGATCCAATCCATATATGTTAGTGAAAACGACTTCCTTTATTCCTAAAGTTATCCCGATTACCTCGCACAGGATCCACAGGTTCATCCACCTAACACATTCCATCAGACACGGTCAGAAAACTGTGCTGCTCCATTCTTCATCAGATACTACGAAAACACTAACCGTCACTAACTGTCGTCACTCCACCCACTACCAACCAACCGTCACTAACGGTCGCCAAGTGTCACCAAAGTGACGGCAGTCTGACACCCACGCATACCTCCCATAACAAACTATAACATCCCTGTAACATTCAATGCAGAAACAGATGCGACCGAAGTTAAACATGCAAACACAAGCAAACACGCAACAGCAAATAGAATATGGCTCCCACACTGTCTGAAATACAGCTTTAGAAATACAGGAGGGAATTCCGTCTGAAGGGCAGGTGGATGATATTGAAAGGGCAACAGTGCATTCCAGGCTTCATTCAGCGATTTCAACAAAGAGGGTTAATGTTTAGTCTTGAAATGCTGCTGAATCTCCACTATTTATAGTTAAGAATGTCTTCACACCTTGTCACAGTCTGGCTCTATGCCCTCTGAATTTTTGTAAAGACTGGACTGTGCCAAACGTTTTGAGAATGACACAAATATTGGTTTTCACAAAGTTTGCTGCTTCAGTGTTTTTAGATATTTTGTCCGATGTTACTATGGTATACTGAAGTATAATTACATGTGTCAAAGGCTTTTATTGACAATTACATTAAGTTTAAGCAAAGAGTCAATATTTGCAGTGTTGACGAGAAGTTGCTCTCAGAGGGTGTTTTGGTACCATTCCTTATTCATGGCGGTGTTCTTAGGCAAAATTGTGAGTGAGCCCACTCCCTTAGCTGAGAAGCAACCCCACACAGGAATGGTCTCAGGGTGCTTTGCTGTTGGCATGACACAGGACTGATGGTAGCACTCACCTCTTCTTTTCCGGACAAGCTTTTTTCCGGATGCCCCAAACAATCAGAAAGGAGATTCATCAGAGAAAATGACTTTACCCCAGTCCTCAGCAGTCCAAACCCTGTACCTTTTGCAGAATATCAGTCTGTCCCTGATGTTTTTCCTGGAGAGAAGTGGCTTCTTTGCTGCCCTTCTTGACACCAGGCCATCTTCCAAAAGTCTTCGCCTTACTGTGCGTGCAGATGCACTCATATCTGCCTGCTGCCATTCCTGAGCAAGCTCTGCACTGGTGGTGCCCCGATCCCACAGCTGAATCAACTGTAGGAGACGGTCCTGGCGCTTGCTGGACTTGTTGGGCGTCCTGAAGCCTTCTTCACAACAATTGAACCTCTCTCTTTGAAGTTCTTGATGATCCGATAAATGGTTGATTAAGTTGCAATCTTACTAGCAATTCATCTGATCACTCTTCATAACATTCTGGAGTATATGCAAATTGCCATCATGAAAACTGAGGCAGCAGACTTTGTGAAAATTTGTATTTGTGTCATTCTCAAAACTTTTGACCACGGGTGTAGAGGATTTTGTGGTCTGGGTTTTGGTTCTTCTGTTGTTTTACCTTGTTTCATGTTTTCATCCATGTTACGTGTACTTTCCAGTCTTTAATTTCCTGCCTTTCTGTGTTTTCCCACCTGTGTGATGGTCTGCTCCACCCTGATTGTTACACCTGTTTATTTCACTCATTATCCATGCTGTCACCTGTCCCTTAATATGACCCTCCTTTACCTGTGTATTTCGTCTCTGTCCTTTCTCCTTGATGCAGTTGGTTTTTGTACTTCGTACCTTGTGCTTCAACTTCCATCCTGTTTACTATTGTTTAGTCTTCCCCGTGTTTTGGATTTACCCGCTACTTGCTACCTGACTGCCATTAAAAATCAATCTACTGCCTCCTCATCTATCCATCTGCGTTTGGGTCCAAACTTGTTATTCCGGAAACATTCCTCCCTTGGGTGGATTCAACTGGCTGGCTAGGCGGGGGACCCAGAACAGAAACAGAAATTGTTTTAAATAGGATATGCCATGGTAGAGAAGGTTTCATCTTCGTATATTTGTTATACTGTATACTGTGTAGCAGCGCAACATGCAAAATGGCTGGTTGAAAGTGAATATCAATCAGTGGGTGTGGTGATTATTAAGTAATCTCTCAGTCAGTCACATCACTGGTCTCATAATTGGAAAAGAGGCTATGATGCGCCCTGGTAACCATCTCCTGCATTAAAAAATAGAAAATAGTGTGTCGAGGTCTGCATGGTTATACTGTAGCAGCCTGTTATTGTCACGATTAGGCTTTGCCTCTGTGTTCTGTGTGTCTTTGTGTTACTCCACTCTACCTGTCAGTCACTCCCTCAGCCTAATTCCCTTCACCTGCCTCTGATCATTAATCAAGCACTTCCCCCTCATCAGCACAACTCTTCTCACCTGTTCTTCCCTCTTCATAAACTCCTGCCCCTCAGTCACTCCTTGCCAGATCCTTGTAATGTCTACCCGCCCGTTCGGCTTGTCCCGGGTTTCCTGTCTGCCTTCCCTGTCTCATTCCTGCTGGATTCCCCCCCCCCCCCCTCGTCTCTTGTCTGTTCTGTGGATCCCCTGCCGAGTTCTGTAAGTCTGCTGTTGGATTACTGTTCATTAAATTACCTTCTTCACACTACTCAGCCTGGTCTGCGTTTGAGTCCTCCATCATGCCCCGTGACAGTGATCATTTTCAGGTGATTGATTGAAGGTACACAGCGAATTAAATATAGCTATATAACTAATAATGTAATAATATATAACTACTGTTGATACTGTAATGGTACATTTCTACTTAGTACATAGTTCTACTTAGTATATTGTGTAAATGTCTAAGTGCTTCTACTTTTGCTCTGAATTTAGTAGATCGTCATCCTTTGTTAGCATACATGTTCAAATGTATCTTGTTGTTTGTGTAATGGAGACTAATGGGAAACTATTATGTGTATTTTACATTCTTATCAGTAGAACTGTTTTATATACTTGTTGTGAAACAGTCTATCATATGCTTACATCATGAGACTTGTGATCCATGCAGCAGCTGACTGCCTGCACCCATATCCTCTTGTTCTATATGTTGGATAACACGTACCTATTGTATAGTCACATGTTCTATGCCTTAAGGATAAAACATATGTCTGTTGTTACACAGATTACTGTGATTGTTACGACAGTCTGAGTGACTCCGTATAACTATGCCTCTTCTCTAGCCAGAGAATAAATACTTTAAAAAAAGTTCTCTTCGACAATTTCCGCTTCATTTCAGCTAAAAAAGAATCAACAGTGGGTAAAATCATTTTTCCACCACAATACCAAGTTATTACTTTTTGACTAAGTAAAAATGTACTTATTACACTTCCTAAACAATTTGACCAACACTGCCACCAAGGACCTGGAACAGCTAATCTATCATCTCTCTTAAATTTTGGTCCAAGATGGCTTCCTCTAGGGTTAAATTATGGGATTATTGAAGGTTTTAGCAGCGTTTAAAGGTATGCTTTTTAAATTTAGATGGAATGGCCCTGTATTTTAAAATTTTCGTCAAATTTCTTTTTTTTAATTTACTTCAGTAAATTGAATTTGTTAAGTTTCCAAGTTCTCCACACACAAAGGATACACAAACAATGCAGCATGAAATCCAACATTACTGTTTTTAATTTGACCCCATTTATATCAGCCTCACTGTTTACTGTCCACGAGCCTACACTGCTAATGCTAGTTTTTCACCGTAGTTGGATCTGATTGCGATCATTCTTCAAAAAAGGTTCTACGAAACAAGGTAACAGCCAGAAACGAGGGGGAAGAGCAGAGGCGAGTGGGAGCAAGACATGGAAAGAACCATTGTCCTGCTTACCTTTTGATCTGACAGCTTGTTAACAAGAAGGGTACAACTACTTGTGCTTGATACTGGTCTCTTTCTGACCCCTTAGCTTTTCTTCCTTTACCTCTCTTACAGGACATGCTTTTGTTTCCTATTACTCCTTAAGAGTTATGCTCAAACTAATGGCCTGCTATCTTGTCTTTGACTTTAAATATGTATTTAAAGATAGATAAAAGAACACTGTTAACAAAGAACTTAAGAAGTGAAAGCTAATTGGTTGTTCCATTGCAACAGCAGTAGGCAGCTATATATATATATATATATATATATATATATATATATATATATATATATATATATATATATATATATATATATATATATATATATATATATATATATATATATATATATGGCAGTATGCAAACCAAAAGGTTGAGGCGATCAAATTAAAAAATGTAAACTGCCCTGTCAATATCAATGGGTCTTAGTGTTACAATTGTAGCCTTAGTTTCGTTTGCGTTTTCTGATGGAAGCGTTCGTCACACATGACATGTTCAAGGCTTTAGCTTCTGGCTGTGATAAATGGTGTAGTTTTGGCGATTGTTTACCAAAAACATGCTTTTCCATCCTGCCAGCAGGTTTTGGGGTTTAGAGGGTTATGAGATTAGTCCTTATTTTATTAATCAAATTTATTTAAAAGGGACCATGTACAGTTTAAACATAAATGTCTCCATTCGATGCACTGCACCAAATTGTAGCTTAAGCTAATTTGCATCTGCAGTCCCTTGGCAGGTCAAACAAGGACAAGACAATAACACAGTAAAAGGAAAAGACATAATACAAAGATATACCATAAAAAACATACAAGACACTCAATAAAACACTACACACAGATAGCATATCAAAAATTAATGTTTGTCAATAAAATCAAGTCAGAAAGACCACAAGAATTGAGGTCAGTGTTGTGCAGCTTTTAAAATACCTTAAGTTGGATTTAAAAGTGCTAATAGCGCTGCAGCTCTTCACACCTTCAGACAGGGTGTTCCACTGATGTGTTGCTGATGTGTTCCTTGTAACAGTCTGTCAAAATGTATGCAGGTCTCTAAACTAACTGTGTGGATCTGGTTCTCAGCATTGAGTGACACAAGTTACGGTACAGGAGAAATGGCTGAGAGTACATCTTTTTTACATTCATAATTAATCTTGAAAGTTTTTAGTTTTTTTTTTTAGTCCAGACATTTCATTTTTTCAATGCTTAAGATATGTAGGCTACATTGCATGTCAATAAGGTGCCAAAGTGCATAAAAAAGCATCAACATTTCTCCAAAAAGTACCAAGGTTATGGCATGTTTAGGCTACTTGTATCACTCTGCTGGTCCGAAAGCGCATCCACATCTAGACAGTCCCCCAGAAAATAGCTGTGTTCCATTTCCTAGGCAGCAGTCCAGGTACGCTGCTTTTCCACTGATCCAAATGAACTGTCAATGCCACAATTGTTTCCAGATCAGTGAAAAGTCAGATGCACATATGGCATGTATAGATAGGGAGGATGTATTTATAATTGTATAAGCAGCATGACCAATACGCTTATGTGCGCTGTCTATTATATTCACATTGGGCCAGGTCATGGAAATCAAATGCCCGCCCACTTGTCTGCCGCCGTCACTGGTTCCCAGCCTCGGAAGCTAATTGGCAGCAAAGCCAGTAGCTGATCCTACTGATCGCTAGGTTCAACATACTGTATACGCGTTCAATGTTTTTCAGAATCAGCTTTATTGGCCATGTATGCGTACGAATACAAGGAATTTGACTATAGAATATACAATTAAACAAGAAAATCAAGGACATTAAAGACAACAAAGTAGAACAGAGGTAAGCATTTAACTATGTACAATATAAATACATATCCAAAAGTATAAATATGAACATAAAGGAATAACAATGGATTTGAGATATTAATGCAGAATGGTGGTAATAGTGCAAATGGAGGTATTAGTGCAGTATTTCTGATTAATTGTTACGGCCAGTGGAAAGAAGCTGTTCCTGTGTCTGGTGGTTTTGGTGTACAGAGCACTGTAGCGCCTACCAGAGGGGAGGAGTTGGAACAGCTTGTGTCCAGGGTGTGATGGGTCTGTAGTTTCCTGACTCTGGAGGTGTACAAGTCCAGGATGGAGGGCAGGCTGGAACCAATGATCCTCTCTGCAGACCTGACAGTCTGTTCCTGTCCTGTTTAATGGCTGATCCAAACCACACAGTGATGGAGGAGCAGAGAACAGACTGGATGATGGTGGAGTAAAACAGAAACAGCAGCTCCTGAGGCAGGTTGAATTTTCTGAGCTGGCACACCTGTTCGAGGCCCACCTTAGGTCCTGGGAGATTGTAGATCCCAGTAACCTGAAGCAGACACAGTGCTGTTGAGTATGGTGAGGGGGGGGGGGGGGGGGACTCCTCCTAAGCTGCAGTGGTCCAGTGTTTGTTTTCTATGATCTCTTACGAAAAGTTATTCTTCGTTTGGTGTGCGTTTTACTTTGAAGGTACATGAATATAGTCTTTTCAAAATGAACCTCCATTTTCACAGGAAACAACTGTTGGGTTTAGGCAACAAAACCATTTGGTTAGATAGCGGAAAACATCATGAAACACTTAGTTCTGTGTAGGCAACAAAACAACATTAGTCATTTAGCAGACGCTTTTATCCAAACGACTTACAATTCAGATTCTATCATTTCTACACCGTAGGCACAGCAACGGGAGCAATTTTGGGGTTAAGTGTCTTGCTTAAGGGAACATCGACATGCGACTAGCAGAGCTGGGGATCGAACCGCAAATCTTCTGATTGAAGGACGGCCCTGCTCTCCACTTAGCCACCATCACCCTAGTTAAGTTTAGGAAAAGATCAATATTTGGGTTAAAAAAAACTACAGAAGTGACGTTGCTGAAGTATGCAAGTTATGTGACAAATAAATCAACAATGACTTGTTGTTTCACACGAGAAACTAACAGCGGTCTCCTGGCTGAAAGATTGCTGTTTGTTGGACCCATCCGCACAAGATGTGTGAGCACCGCAGCAGAATATGGTGACTGACAACCACCCTTCCTACCACAGAAAATCCAGCAAAATTGAATGAGCCTACACACACATCAGTGTGCACACAGTCAACATTGCTTATCAATGACTATTTTGACAAATAAACTGAAAAGTGGCAACAGCAACTAAAATATCTCAGTCATGCCAGAGAACTGATTATGCGGGTAACCTTCTGTAAAGATGCTCACAGCAGAGGATAAATGCGAACTTTTTCATATTGCAGCAAAAACTCTAGGCGGACATGGATAGGATGGATTTTGGATGTTCCTTTAGATTTTTCTGGCCCATTCCTCTAGACGAGGGGTCTCAAACTCAGCTTCACTCATCAGCATTATGATTGCCCTCAAAGGGCCAGTTGTAAATGTAAGACTGTGTAAATGTAACTACTCCTAACATATTGGTACTGTTTCTGCATTTGATTATTGTTTATTCAAGTGTTAAAATATTGTACATGCAGTTATATAAATGTAAAAATATATTTAAGCACATTTTTGTTATAACTTAAAGCCTTTTAAGTTAGGGTTAAGAAACTCACATTACTCTATCAAAGGTCAAACTTTTAAGGAAAATGGCAGACAAATATCAAAACAAGTTATTACAATAACTTTGTTCAAAGCTTAAAATCCTTTCAAGGGTGCGTTTGCACAATCCCACATGAAGTATTTCATGTGTTGTAAAGCCACGTTTAAAGTCGTCTTCAATGTACTCAATACATTTCCATGTCAAATGTAACCGATGATGAGCTGCTTCTATGACTGTGTTTAAGTATCTCATAATTTTGACTTTCTATCTCATCATTTTGACTTTCTTTTTTTAAATCTTTTTTTATTTGGAAATATTGGCAGACATAGAATATAGTAAACATGTACCTTGACTTATATTTCCATTGTTTTTTTAGCTTTTTTGTTGACATATACACACATACAAACAAACCTGTCCCATCCACCCCACCCACTGGTACACCCACCTAGAACAGAAAAGTAAATAAGTAAAAAAGGTCACCTCATTTCGCAGTGCCTGACGTCATTATTTATATGTTCATAAACACACACATATACACCATACATCTGTATGTAGACACGCCTACATCACTTTACAAAGTAAATATACAATCAACACATCGTACAAGCACAATATGCCTAAAAAAATTAAAAGACAACAGGATTGGCCAGTAAGTAGAAACCAGAGTGCCCGAATTATTACTTGTCCAACATAAAGAGAGTTAAATAAAACCAGTTGTCTATTGTGCGCCACATGACTAAGGGTCTAGACCAAGAAATACTGCTAGGGGGTATCAGGCATAGTTTTGAGTTTCCCCAAGTATGTCAGAACCGGGTCCCAGGTAGGGATGGGTATCATTTGGGTTTTTTCCGATACCGGTGCTAAAACGATACTTTTAAAACGATACCGGTGCCTGAACCGATACTTTTTTTATTGCCAAGTCAAATTGAACAATATATTTAACTGTTTAAAGTATACTATACATATTAGTGCTGGGCAACGATTACAATTTTTAATCGCATGGAATTTTTGCGATTAATCTCATTGTTATGGCAAAGTTCAATAATTAATTCAAAGGTAGTGTATTGTGCACTTTTATTTTAAAAGTACTGCTATATGAACAAAAGTGCAATAACATTTGGTTTGCAAACACTTTAAACAAATAAGGTTCTTTTTAACAGCAGTATTCCCTTTACACAGTAGCAGTTATATCTCTTCACTATCTGTGCTCAGTGTGTGACTTCATGTGAAACGTTCCACTGCTGTGCAACAGGAATACAATGTTTCAGCACGTTTCATCTAAATGTGTGTCGTCTTCATGACAGAGCATGTGAATGCAGCTCTACTGTTCATCAATATAATGCTGTAACTCAGAGGTGATGATGGTTACCCAGCGATCAAAGAATAAAGACACACTTACGCACAATGTAGGTGTATTTTCCCTTTAACTCACGAGATGCAGGTAGCATGTTTTATACTTAATGTGAATTTAATTCATACTTTGTTGGCATCTTATTCTGAAAATCGGATGTTCCTCTGAAGAAACCGGATGTTGTCTCACGTTAAATCTTTCCGCTAACTTTCAAAGTCCTTCGCTCGCTCCCGATCTGTGCCGTTTGAATGCGTTTACCGTGAATTTCAGCGTATAGGTCACTAACATCTAAGTGTCTGCTGAGTTGACCACGGAGACCTGAGTGTCTGCTAACTTTACCGCAGCGATGTCCAGTAGTCTCCATTCCTCCACCGCTGCCAGTGAGCAACGGACTTTCAAAATAAAAACAGCCACACTTTTGACCGTTTACCTTTCGGCATTTTCTCTGTTAAAAGGTTGATGGCTAGCTAGCTGCTGTAGCTATACAAACGGTAGCTATCGTTACCTGCTGCCAGGACGGAGTCATCAGAGTAGTGTTAAAAAAAAAGTATTTCAATCGGCTCAGGCACCGAAAAGAAGCACCGAAATCTGCGTTGCGTTTCGGTCCGGTAGGTATCGGTCGTATAGGTACCGGTTCCATATTGGCACCGGGTTTCGGTACCCAACCCTAGTCCCAGGTGGAGAAGAATGTGTTCCTTGACCCCCTAAGTGAGTATTTTATTTTCTCTAATTGTATGAATTGCAACAGGTCACTAAACCACATAGACTTAGGTGGATTTGTTGATTTCCAATGCAACAATATTCTTCTACGAGCAAGAAGTGTCGTAAACGCCATGATGTTTTTATGTCTTTTTCTTATTGTAGAGTGTCTATCTGTGACACCAAATATAGCTGATGCTGCATTGGGTTGACAATCAATATTATTAAGAGCCTCAGATACTGTTTTAAAGATCACAGACCAGTAAGATGCCAGAGCTGGGCATGACCAAAACATGTGAATTAAGTTGGCAGGGGTATTACGACATCTGTTACAACTAGCATCTGAATCAGGGTACAGTTTTGCTAATCTTGCTTTTGAGAAATGCAAAACTTTAAATTTTATTATGTTAAGTTTTGCACAAGAGGAACTGTCATTCACTCTTTGTAAAGCACAGTTCCACATGTCTTCTTCTATGTCACCCCCTAGCTCACCTTCCCAGTCCGCCCTTATCTTCGCCAGGGTTACGTTTTTAAGAAAGGCTATACAGACATGTATTCTTGAAATTAGCCTTTTTGAGTCCAATAGGAATTCTAGTATATCATCTAAGCCTGACACTGAAGAGATGTTTGGAAAGTTAGGGTCATGACACTGAAGGAAGTGGCGGGTTTGGAAATATCGAAATAAACTGGACCGAGGAAGGCTAAATTTGTGTGATAAAGCCTCAAAGCTGTTTAAGTTTATGTACATATCCTTAAATTTAACGATGTCTTTTCTTTGCCAAAGAGAGAATGTAGCATCTATTCTTGCTGGGGGAAAGAGGTGATATTGCATATGGGGCTTATGTTAAGAAGATAATTAAAACCAAAGCTCCGTCTAAATTGATGACAATTGGATTGTTTGTGAGATAGAGACTGGAAGTGACCAGGGCTGTAAGAGATGTTGAGCTGCAAGATCTAGCTTCGTAGTGACATCAGTCTGTATCTGGAGCATGTAGCCAAAAGAGAATTTTTTGAACATTTGTTGCCCAATAGTAATAGCAAAGATTAGGAAGAGCTATACGTATCCTAGGGTTCTTACCTATCCATATAAATGAAGTGAAAGCTTTGTCACCCAACCGCTAGAATAAAGATCAATGGGCATCTGACAGGTAGTTTTAAGCTGTTTAGAGGCACTCGCCAGGGTTGCTGCCTTAGCCTGAGCCAGAGGCTCTATGAATATTGCAAAAAGGGATGGGCTATCAGACAAAACAAAGAGCTGAAAGGGATGAATATAGCAAAGGAGGAACATATAATAGGAATTTTGTAGATGACATTATTACCTATCTCCAAAATCCCAACTCAATTCCCAAACTTATGACAATTTTGGATGACTACGGTCAGATGTCGGGCTATAAACTGAACATCACAAAAACACAGGTACTCTCTCTTAACTACATACCAAGTAAGGCAATTAGGCAGACATATAAATTGAAGTGGGAAGCAAAATCAATAAAATATTTGGGAGTGCTAATCACTCAGGAAATGAACAAAATATATGAAACAAACTACAATACAATAAACGATAGGATACAGAAAGATGTAACAAAATGGTCAACACTAGTATTGGATTTTAGTTCAAGAATTGAGGTGGTGAAAATGAATGTACTGCCAAGGTTGCTTTACCTTTTCTTATTACTACCAGTCAGAATCTCAGTTTAGAGCATGGGACAAACTGATATCCCGGTTTATCTGGGCAGGAGCAAGGCCACGAGTAAAATTCAAGACACTCCAAATTGACAAGGTAAACGGAGGTCTAGCACTGCCAAATCTCAGAGAAACTATTACGCGGCTCAATTGAGATACATTGCTTATTGGTGCTCCCCGGAGTATCAAGTGGGATGGAAACCTATTGAGTTAAATCTGGGTCAACCTCAGGCCAGGCTAGGTGGAAAAGAATATACAGTCCAAAAGGGAGAAAATTCAATTTTAGAAGAATCACTGAAAATTTGGAATGAGACAGTCAAAAAATACAAACTGGAAGGAGACAGTAAACTTCTGATTTGGCCTTCTCAGACCCCCAGGTTTAGACCTGGACAGATAGATAATACTTTTGTACACTGGAGAGAAAAAGGGATAACCGCGGTATGTACACTCATGGAGGGAAAAACTTTTAAAACTTTTGAAAAACTCAAAAGAGAATTTAACTTAGAAAATTGGGACCTGTTCAGATATTTACAGCTAAGACATTTCTATGATACAGTAATTAAAAAAGGAATTTCATCAGAAGGTAATGAAGTGATTGAAGTGTTGACAGGTGCATACAAACAAACCCCCTCAAAGTTGGTTTCCAAACTGTACAGGATTTTACAAAAATGAAACTGAAGAAACACACTATATGTAAAACTGAAAGGGGAAGTAGAACTGAACGTTGAACTGTCAAAGAGTGATTGGCATTCCATGTGTAGAACGCAACAAACATCCACTAGCTCTAGAAGATGGAGGGAATTCGGTTGGAAGAACTTAATTCGCTTTTTTATTACACACTACATAAAACATAAACAATTGGGTAAATAGCAGCCATGCTGGAGACAGTGTGGGCAGATGAATGCCAACCACTCACACATTTTCTGGACATGTATACAAATACAAACATTATGTGACAGTTATTCAGACAGGAGGAGATCCTATGCTA
Organism: Pholis gunnellus; assembly: GCF_910591455.1. Lineage (NCBI taxonomy): Eukaryota > Metazoa > Chordata > Actinopteri > Perciformes > Pholidae > Pholis > Pholis gunnellus. The sequence continues at coordinate 631,813 of NC_136534.1, forward strand.
CAAGATTCCCAGGGACCCCCAGATTGTGTACCTGGGATTGATACCTGGCGACATAATTCAAAAGGACGACATCTATCTCTTTAAAATCCTGATACTCTCAAGTAAAAAGGCCATCACAAGGAGCTGGATGAAATGTGATCCTCCAAGCCCAGGACAGTGGCTGGACATTGTAGAGGAAATATATTCTATGGAAAAATTGACTCTTTTTCTAAGGATCAAAGCAGGGATCCATGATCAATGCTGGAGAAAATGTATTGTATACAAGAGAAAAGATGAGTAGTGTTCTCTCAGCTGGCCTGAAAAAAATAGTTTGTAAAGAGTGAGTGGTGACCCCCCTTTAATTTATTAGGGCCCGAGCCACCGACAACGTCGGGCCAGCGAAGGCCCTGTTGAAATTGTAAGGGTTATTATTGTTTTTCTTCTGATTTTTATTTTAAAACATTGAGCGCATATTTGGAGTATTTGCCGTACCCCAAAACTCACCAAATTTTGCAGACTTGTCAGGTCTGGCGAAAATAGAGGTGTGATATAGTTGCTATATTTGTGTGTAAAAATAATGGCTCTCTAGCGCCCCCTACAAGGCAGACCAGCGACGCCCCTCGGCCAGTTTGTCTGATTGACTTGAAATTCAACACGCATCCAAATCCGCTACATCTAAAAAAAAAAAAAAAAAAAAAAGCCTCTCAGACCCCTAAGCTCCGCCTACTTAGATTTTCCGCCATCTTTAATTTAGTGCAAAACACATTTTTGCGAACTTCTCCTACACGCTGGGTCTGATTGCTACCAAATTTGCTGTGGATCACTATTGGATGGAGATCACTCAGATTTATCAAAAGCTTTTTGATATCTCTTTGCGTTGCAAAGATATGGACCAATGAACTTCTTAGGGGCGTGGCTTAATATCAATACACAACTTCTCAACCATCTGTCGAAAATTCACAAAACGTTCAGCATATGTGCACAACGCATCCCGTAACATACCTTCAGTTTTTTGTTGCATTCAACCAATGCGCTACAGTAAACCCGCAAAGTTGTGTTTTTTGGCACATTTTCCATTTTTCAGCCTTCGTACTTTAACGAACTCCTCCTACAGAATTTATGCGATTGACTTCAAATTTGTTCAGGATGCTCTTCAGACCTTTGTGATTAAAAATTATTAAAAGCTAGAGTTTTCGTTGAAGAACCTTGATGTGGCCTGGCGGCCATTTTGCATCATCTTTATGAAAAAACAAGTTGTTATAACTCCAAGGTACATAATCCAATCCACACAAAACTTCTTGTGCATGATGTTACTTCAAGCCTGAACAGACTTCAATTGAAAAAAATGAAATAACTCATAGCGCCACCTACTGGCTGAAGGAAATATGGTTCAGTAGGTTGGGATGCTCAATTGTATGACTTTTGGCCTTGTCCGTTTTAAATTGCCTCTGTAGCGCCCCCTACAATATTTCAAAACACCAGCCCCGGCGCTAGGTTTGAGCTACATGTATGAAACCTGGTAGGCACATGTATCCTTTGGAGACTTAAAAATAAGTCTCTTGGCACCATGCTCTAAAACCTACCGAAGTTGGCCATTTTGATTTCGGTGTTTTTCCATAGCGTCAGACTATTTGCGAAGCATCATTTCTGTTGTGGAAATTTATCATATCGTTCTTTTAGGTATAACTTGTATCGCTTAAACCTGCATATATGTAGATGAGGCCAACCAGACTCATTTAAAACCTAACGATAAATGAACTCGTAGGTATTTCACCACCTAACCCTGTTCCCACGAAAAGGCTGGGAACCGGCCTTGGTCTGTGCAGCGGCAGATAGAGGAGGACGACATCTGCGAAGGGAGGAGACGAGATAACGTGCATATACTCTGTTTTTGTCTATTCCTTGTTGTTAGACCTCCGAACCATCTGTGGGGAAAGAGCTCTATCCATTCAGCTGAATTATCATTAGTGTCTGTTAAATAAATATGTTTTTATATTTTAAGAGTTTTCTCATCTCGATTATTTCTCACCGGGAGATTAAAAAGATTATTTTCCACGACAATTTCCAGCATCAGTCGGTCCACGCGGGATCAATGACGTCTCCCTCGCGGACGTGCAGTCCGACGGTCGCGGACGTGCAGTCCGACGGTCGCGGACGTTCTCTGACGCGCAGGCCGGGGGAGGCGAGGGCCCGTTCATTGCTGCTCGCAGCTTTAATTTAATTTGTATTAAATTTTCACTTTTATGTATTTTTGTCATTAACAATGTTTTGTCTTGATTTTTGTTCAGTGAAACGGCAACGGAAAAAAAAAATTAAAAAGAGAAAGCTTTGTCAATACGTTTAAAGAAAGATTTAGGAAGGTATAGTGGAAGGCATTGAAACAGATAAAGGAATTTGGGGAGCACATTCATCTTGATGCAATTCACTTTTCCTGCCAAGGATAAGTGAATTTTTTCCATTTCTTCAGATCTAATTTTACTTTCTCTAGTAGAGAAAATAAGTTTTCTTGGTAAAGGTTCTGCATATCTCTTGTGATGTTAATGCCCAAGTATTTGAAGCCATTTCTCGACATTTTGAATGGTAATACATTATTCTGAATTTGAAGCCCCAAGTTATTAACAGTAGCATTCACTTTTACTAAAATTTAGTTCATACCCAGAACATTTACCAAATCTTAACAAGGCTTGGACAATGTGAGGTACATTTAGAATAGGGTCATATATATATATATTATAGTAAATCATCAGCATATAAAGATCATTTATACTCTTCCTCTCCTCTAAAAATTCCAGTTATTGATGTTAACGACTTGAATGTGATTGATAAGGGTTCTATGGCCAGAGCAAATAACAGTGGGCTGATTGGACAACCCTGACAGGTTGATCTTGACCATGTGAAGTATTGTGATTGCCTACCATATGTAACTACAGAGGCCTTGGGTGAATGGTATAGGAGTTTAATCCATGAAATCATGTTAGGACCATAACCAAATTTCTCTTAAGCATGTAAATAAGTATTCCCATTCAACCCTGCCAAAAGCTTTCTCTGCGTCCAGCGAGAACCACTTCTGGTACCTCACTGGATGCAGAGGAATGAATAATGTTTAAAGGCTGACGGACGTTGGTAAATGAGTGTCACCCCAAAATGAAACCGGTTTGGTCATCAGAGATCACTTCACTCATTGTGGTTTCTAGGCGTAGAGCAAGAGCTTTGGCCAGGATCTTAACGTCACTGTTGAGGAGGGAGATGGGTCGGTACGAGCCCCATTCTGTATTATCTTTACCTGGCTTAAAAAGGAGAATGATCGATGCCTTATTCAGTGTTTGTGGCAGTGACCCACGGGACAGAGTCTAAAAACATATCTAGTAGGATTTGGGATAATTTCTTAGAGAAAGTTTTAAAAAATTATATTGGGTAGCCGTCTGGTCCCGGCAACTTACCACTTTGCATTGCCATTAACACTTTAATAATTTCAGAATGTTGTAAAGGGAGTTCAGTCTTTGTCTAATGTATCATGTTTATGGAAGGACCCCGAAGGTTGTCAAAAAAATGTTCCATGTCAGTTCTATCATTTGCCATTTCTGACGTATACAGGTTTGAGTAAAATGAGGTAAATGTTTCATTAATTTCTCCTAGGTTAATAGTTAATTCACCATTTACTTTCCTTATTTGTGGAATTTGTTGGGCAGCAGATTGGCACTTAAGTTGGTGTGCTAAAAGGCGGCCAGCTATTTCTCCATGCTCATAGACATATCCACGCAATTTTAACAGCATTTTTTCCGTCTTTCCAGTTGATAATAAGTTGTATTGAGTTTGCAGGTCAAGCTTCCTTTTATGGAGTTCAGGGAATGGTGACAGAGTACTGAGCATCCACTGTGTTTATTGATTTAATAAGCTGGTCTTTCTATGCGTCTTATTGGTTCTTGATGAATATATTATCTCACCTCTGATCACGGCCTTCAGTGTTTCCCAAAGCAGGGAAGGGGAGATGTTGTCTTTTTTATTAGATTCTAAAGCTTCATCAATTTTTTTGTTTATCAACTCACAAAAAGAAGCGTCAGCCAGTAAGGTTTTGTCTAGTTGCACTGGGGAAAAATAGGACAAGGATTGACACAGTAAGGAATAAGCCTTGAGTTTGAGACCCCTGCTCTAGACCCATTGACACATTCAGCCACTCTTCTTACGACAAGTTTATGGCGATCAGAATGAACAGTACATTATTCAGTCTTTACTGCAAGTGGACATTTTGAGTTTTTGTTCTGCTGAGACCAGGCTTCGAAATAACATTAAAGGACATTTTTATCAAGTTTGTGTTTATGCTGTAAATGTGTCAAATTCGAAGGAATCATCTTAATGTCCTCCATTTATTTGTCACTCCCCATGTCTTTAGGAATGAGGGCTCTGGGTTGATTGGGTGAAGGTTTGAAGATGTTCATCATGCCTGACCTTTCATCTGTGCTGGATTGGATGAGGGAAGAGGAGGTAGACGTCTTGAGGTAGGAGATTCTCCCTGTTAGTCTCAGGCAGCCTCTCTCCTCCTCTGTCCAAAAGCTTATCTGCAATAAAGAAGCTATCAGTGACACCTTGACACCACTGTTACAACTCCCTCAGCCCTGCAACAGACAGCATCAGACCTACAGAGTAGAAGGAATGGGGGAGAGGGGGGTTAGAGCAGAGGGATGAGAAGAAGGAGAATCCCAGGCTTATCACCAGCACCACATTAGAGGCTAGAGGCTAAGTGGAATGGTGTCGCCAGTACCACAATATGTATCCATTAGACAAATCCTACAGTCTGCATACTTACTTCCTCTGTTTTGATTATAGAATGCTTCAACAGCTAGTGCTAATCTATGATTGGCCAAAACACTTACATCGACTGTGGGTCAGTGGTAGAGCGTGTCACCCTTGAATCAGAGAATTGGGGTTTTTGCCCTTGGGCAAGACACTTGACCCCAAATTGCTCCCTGCGATGTGTGAATGTGTATGACTGTTAGTTTGTTCTGATGGGCAGGTGTATGAATGGGTGAATGATGACATGTAGTGTAAAAGAGCTTTGAGTGGTTGGAAGACTATGAAGCACTTTACAAGTAGTACAGTCCATTAACCATTCAAAGTCCATAATTTCCAAATGTAATCTTCAATTATTTGCGACTGTATTGTATGTGAGAAACTGGCAGTTACGAAATTATAACTAGGAAATTGTGAATTATTTTAATCACTAAAACAAAAATCTATTTTATTTAGGCCCTTATAAAAGAGTCCTATTTACCTATTTTCAGATTTACGTTCACTTTTTTTATCGAGCAGTAGCTAGCTTCTTGTGTTAGCCATAGCAACAGTTAGCTACTCGTAGCAGCCTGGAAGTACCTGTGCAGCAGTAGGTTTCCCATATCTGGAACAAGTCCCGGGTGAGCAGAGTGCAGCAGCACTTACGGATGGTCCTAAAGTAACACATTTCACACATTACATGAGGTTCAATCCCATCCAGAGCCTGCAGTGATTGTTTTTCATTATATTTAGTTTGAAACAAAGTAGAAGGCACAATAAACAGAAAATACACAATGAAAACATGGATAAAGAGCTACAGGTAGATGAACAAATCCCAGGCTGAATACCGGACCTAATAGCCATTACCTTATCAATAAAATAGCTAAGGAACTTGTTACAATCGTCAATAGAAAAGCATGGTAATGTACAGACAGACGGTGAAACAATCGTATTAATTGTGTCAAACTAAATCTTAAGATTTCTCTTTGAAGAAGAAATTAAGTTTGCAAAGTAAGCAGTTCTAGCTTCCTTTACTCCAGCATTTAAATAAACTGAGATCTTTGAGATATGAGCGATGCACTTCTAGCCCAGTGGCTTTCCAGAGCCGCCCTGTCCTGCGACACTTCCGTCTCAAACTGCACACAGCGTCTGTCATCTATGGAGAAGTGTTGTAGGCAGCCCTAGTCCTATCTGTAAAAGGTGCCACTTTGTCCAGCAAAGTGGTGCAATGCTCATTTAACGACTGCATTGAAAATTCAATATCATTAAGATTTGTATTACTATCACAGCAAAAGCGCATTGAGAACCCATCAGCTGTACTCGGAGTAATAATGCGGGAGTGGAATGTTCGTTTCAGACACAAGGGGTCAGCATTTACAGAAAGATCAAAGAAAATACATTTATAATCACTGATCAGTAGGTCCTCACAACGGGTATGATCAATATCAAGACCCAGAGAGAACACAAGGTCCAAGGTGGGACCACCCCTGTGAGTGGCGCCAGAAACATTTTGCATACAATTTAAAGATTCACTAAAATTAAGAAATGCAGTGGCTATACAATCTCTGGCATCATTGATATGCAGATTAAGATTACCAACCAATAACACTTTATCTAGCTTGATAATAGAGGTCAGAAAGTCTGTGAACTCTGATTAAATCTGACCTGCTTGACCCACTTTAGTCAGCTGTAGTTCAAAAGTAGTAAAACGGTTCTGTGCTCCCCAATTGGCAGGAAAACTGATTCTTCCAGACCACGGTAAGACCTCCATTGCGGCCTGTCAAACGCGGAGTCCCAATAAACGGATAATCCACAGGGCATAGTTCATATAAATGGATGCATTCCATATTCCGTTGCCAGGTTTCAGTTTGAAATAGGACATTTAAAAAATCATTTAAAATGTGAGTTTTCTTTGCTAAAGAGCATGCATTAATCAGACACATTGTAATGGGGGAGACACTGTGTCATCATCAGCACAGGAAGCTTTAGATGTGGTAAGTGATTTGTGTAAAAACAATGTTGAAATGCTCCTTTAGTTACCCTACTGACTGCGTCATAGCCAATAGTTGAGGTTAATCAGTCTGCGGAGCAAGATAGTTTTTTGACTGTTGAGCACAGAATGTTTCTTGTATCTCTATTTTTTGTTCAGTAAACTTTTTAAATGGAGTTACTGCCTTTGAAGACTAATTTCCCGCCAAGCTTACAGACTAACAGTAGTGGTAATGTGGATTATCGGACGGAGGGAAGATTGCCGCTACAATGGGTATGGGCAATTAGACGGACAGGGTTAGGGTCGGCGAACCCGACCATAAGTAAGGTTCGAGCGCGAGTCGGTGATTCTGACGGGAATGTTCATGGGTCGGGGAATGGAAGTCATAATGAGGTTATTATGAGGTGGTTTAACTGTAGTAGGACAGCACTGAAGGCCGAGGTATAAAACACATGGCCCGCCACTGATGGTCATATGCATACAGGTGCATACATGAAATTATTATTAATAACTTACAGAAACATTACATGCAATAGTCCACCTTCTCTCTCACACAGCGAATGACGTGGCGCTCAGTCCTCATCTCTATAATTCTCTCAGTACAGAAGTTTAAATTATTATAAGATAAGATACACGTGTTTTTCTCTTTTTATCTAACAAAATATTTGATTTCAATCCATATTTGTCTGCATTTACCCTATCAAAAACACTGTATTCTCTGCAGTCAAACAACTTTTTTCTCTCTGGTTTGCCACACCTGTGTTGACAGGATGGTCTATGCAGAAATGTGACACCACAATAAACAATTATACAACCACAATAATACAAAATTATATTTCCCCTTTTTTTTAGGGTTAATAATGACGACTTATGTTCAATTAATGTCTGAATAAATGATAATTTGGTACGCATGGTTTCTGTAAAATTAACTGAACGATTAAACTCGGTGTCAAAATGTGCTTGGCCTTTAGTTGAAGTTTTACGGTATGTCATGTTTGGGATTATTTGTGTATTGTCTTGCGACTTTGTTTATTGTGTTCTTTGTTTTGCTGTTATGAGTAGTTATAATAAAATAAATATTAGCATAAAACGCCTATCCAAGGCATACCCAAAGTAAATTGAAAGTTGTTCTTGAACCATTTGGAGTACATGCATGGTTTTGGTCTCTTTTGAAAGGTAACACTCTGAAGTTGCTTCCAGAATCAGTGTTAGTGCTACTGGCTTTGAGTAATAGAAGTTGAAACACGATGAAGTAGAAGGTTTTTATTTCCGCCTGAATATTTTTTTGCAAACAGATGCCTGCAGATGACTATTGCTGGGACTTATTAGCTGGAAAACACAATGGAACCACAGCATGAAGCCTTACCTAGTCCAAGTTCAAATCTGATAACAATACCACAGAAAATTCATAATTTACACATGTTTTACTAAGGGTATGTCTAGGCGCTTTCCAAAAAAGGACATTTAGAGACCCATGGTAACCATGTTAACATACCTAGGCTGTGTAAAAATGTCCATTCATAATTCAATCTAACGCTTATTTATGTCTAAATACAGTAATCTATAAATGATTTCGCCATTGTTTACTTTCCTAAAGTCTCAAAAACCACACTTTGCATTTAACGCACAGACGTAGGTACCTGACTCGCGGTGACTTCCTCGTTCTGCCTCTAAATCTACCCCCTGAAGCTGTATATCGTTTTTCGAAATTTCATTGGCTATACAAAGCGTCAGTCATCAGAACGATCGGTTGCAATTGGCTCGAGCTTTACACGATAGAAGAGGGGCAGGCACTTTCCTTCAACGTGGACTCTCGTTGGCTATTGTAGGCTGTGGAAAGGACATGGAAGCTCTTAATAGGTCAAATGAGGTGTCAATCGAAAGGTCAGAGTGTAGCCGCCATTTTGAGACAGAGTCAGTGTTTACATGCGAACTGAAGTTGCAACAGCAGTCTGTGGGTATTTATGGACGTAATAATGTGTTTTGGACTGAATATTTTACTGGATTGGATTGTCTGGACCTTTGGCAATGTAACAAGACCGTTTTTGTTGGAATATTATCGTGGGGTGGATTTTTCTGAAGCTTCATCGGTGAGTTGCCTCGATATTGTAAATGTTTGTTTGTGGGTTGGTGGTCTGACAGAGGCGTTGATTGTACCTGCTGTTGTGATTGTATCTTGAAATGGTTTGCAGAAATCGAATCACAAGAATCTTAGCTTTCCAAAGACATGTCGCACCAGTATCTACCTATAAATAGCAGTTGTGTACATGACACAGATCCACGGGCCATCGGAGTGTGAACAGGTTAAAGCCATTTTATCACTAAACTTATAGATCTGTTATCCAGCTCTACATTGACATTAATAGTGATATTATTGATGGACCAGGCTTTCAAGTAACTATCATGTAAACCCATCCATGTCATTGGATAGTGATTTCTGTCGTATAAAGGCTCAAAACCTCACACAGGGTGGGAGGGAGTGGCAGTGGATGGGTCAAACAAACAGACCTTTAAAACGAGACCAACTAAGTTCTAGTCTAAGACTTTCCTGACATGCTTTTTGTCTTTGGCTGCACCCAAAATTACTAAAACAATCTGAGGGACTCGTACTGCACTGGAAGAGAATTATGTGTGATGTGTGATTCGTTTTTCTGTCAGTCCCAGATCTTATCAATTCAAATCAGTCCGAGCAGCAGCTAGCAGCTCAGAATGACACATTTCCAAATTCAATTTGCAACACATAGACATGTGTTATGGAATCAGATCCTGCTGCATGCAACCTAATTATAATTTGTTCGTGTTGACATGACAATATGCAGATCTTCCATCTGAGAAGCTTGTCATATTTTTGGTAGTCACAGCAGATAGTCTGAGTGTGGTGGAAAAAAATCTTTTTAACCTCCCTGTGAGAAATAACCGAGATGAGAAAACTCTTAAAATATAAAAAACATTTATTGAACAGACACTAATAATAATTCAGCTGAATGGATAGAGCTCTTTCCCCAAAGATGGTTCAGAGGTCTAACAACAAGGAATAGTATAACAAAGTATTATATGCACATTATCTCGTCTCGCCCCCCTTCGCAGATGTCGTCCTCCTCCTCCTCTGCCTGCCGATGCATCCACCAAGGCCAAGTTCCCAGCCGTGGTATTGTTTTCGTGGGAAGAGGGTTAGACATGAAAATACATTCTCGATATGATAACATTTATATTAGCTCCATCAACACTCAAAATAACTTATTCTAGGCCTAAATCAGGAAACATTCCGAAGAGTGCAATTTGTCAGTATCCTGCACTTGTCAATGTGCAGGATGTTGTTCTCATTATTTGTACCATATGGTTTATACACATCAATTTATACACATAGTTTCATCCGGTCTCTACTAATATCAGGTATCTTAGAGCTCTGGGTGCCCCCCTATGGCTACAATATTTTTTTCCTCCATAGTTTCGGATTCAACAACAAAGCGTCACGCCAATTTCTCTGCCGAATTTAATTATTTAAACTTGCGCGAATACAGACAATTTCATTTAATTTGCGGCACGCCTGACGTGATTTTGTGCTTATTCAAGTCCATTTGCATTGACGCTGTATGTAAGCTAGTCGTGCGAAAAATTCGCGCCGCAGTTTTTGGGACACATAAACAGAGCCAGTTTTCAACCTCTGCCAATACATACTGCCAATATCGGCATCGGTGCACATATGTTTTCATTTAGTTCAAATGTTCAAACAGCCAGCTACATTATCTTATGTGTGTTCTAAGGATCTGAGTATGACTTGCATACTGTATGTTTGCTCTCTATCATCCTTGGGGCGACCTGTCCCCAGGAAAAAGACTCAACACAAGTACACTCTAAATATGGCTTTTTATTTGCAAACTTCAGTCAGTATAATGTGATAACTCAGACTCATGTCAAGACAATTACATCACATGTTTCTTTACATTGAACTTTGTGAAATAGTAAAAGGAAGTTTTCTTTAGATGAAGACATCTACAGATAAATTAAAATGGTCTTTTTCCTCTTAGTTTTCTTGGAATTTTTCAGTGAGCATAATGGCCTTAAACATCTTGGCCAGCTTAGATGTCAGACCAGTTCAGCAGACAGCCCAAGTCTACCACAGCAATATGCCAGAGGCCATTTTGGGTGTCACTGAGGCTGTTTTGTATGTCTCATTTTGACTGAGCTGTAATATATCACCCTGCAGTGTAATCTGTCTCCTCTGTCCACTCTAATTGTGTCTCCGGTGGCTGGACATCAGAGCCCTACCATGATCTTGACCTCGTCAGCTGGCTAAAGACAGCGCCCCCGCTGGGTACGGAGGATCCAGGGCCACTGTCACACCACAGAGCTTTACACAGCCAGAGTATGGGAAGCGTGAATGATTAATTCAATAAACACCGCTCACCAGATTTCCTCAGATTAAAAATATGAATTCTTGGCTCATTCAATGTAAATACAAATTAATTAAATCTGTATATCATTCAGCAAATAATTGGATCTCAATCATCTGTGTAATGAGAGGCGTTTGATTAATCTCCTGGAAAAAAAACATCCGAAAGTGATCAGACCTGTTTTTTCCTCCTTTCTTTCCGAGTAGATGTCCTCAGAACTGCATAAATGCCTGTGAAGTGGGAAGGAACCCAATCACATGTTTTGGATATAGAGATGGGCGAGATATGGCTCTGAACTGATTTTATCCCTATCTAGGCTGTGTCAGTAGAGCAAAGGAGCGTGAGCAGAGATACTATATATCCAGAACTTGAAGGCTTGCTGTGCAGTGAAAGAGAAGTGTCTGTGACTCAAGGGCCCCTCCAAAGTGGTGGAACGTGAGCTTGAGGAGGTGGAAAGAGACGCTTGACCTTAGCTGGGGCATGAGCCTGAGGGAGTCAGTCATTCATCTCATTTATTCCATTCGGTGGAATGTCGCAGCGATGCAAGATTATCCCACCGTGCAGCAGGAACTATACAAATGCATGTCATTGGGACAATCAGCTTGCTGTCACTGTGTCACACCATAACTTTCTTCCTCCTGCCTTGTTTTTCTTTGCTCTGGTCGATACTACAGTCTGAAAGATGCATTACTGCCAGGAATCACATGGGTTAAACAAAGTAATCGATAAGGACAGACTCATAAATATACATATAGATACCTGAATTTGTGTCCTAAGAGTAACTGACAAACTTTTTAGCATTTTTACTTTTTAAAATGCTTTTTATATTTTTAGCACTGAAACAGCTTCTCTTCTGTGAAAATGTAACCTCTCAAGCATCACTTCCGCCCTTTTCGGCCACTTAGTACAAACATTGTTCAAACCCACATTTTAAATTATATTCTTGTTGAGATTTCAATTTTGGATATAATGTATTTTTATGGAAATTTGTATTAAATGATTTAGCCATAAAATAAAATAGTCTTGCGGTTCAAAGTGGACTAAGGATCTGGGTAAGGATCATATGGCTTCAATGAAGAGCAAGCTAATATAGAATACTGTCAGACAGGTTTATTAAAATCCCCGTATTTTATTCTATTATCTGGTTAGATCCTGTGAGAGAATCTTATATCAGTTTTTATATTCATTGTGAATCTCTTTCTTTAACTGTTGGCATTCATCTCATGGTTCAACTTTAGGTCCTATATTCTGCTTTTATAGGGTTCCACTGAATATGTTTATTTTTTCCAACGCAGGTAGATTGTGTTAGGAACGTGGTGGTGGGGATGGAATGCTTATGCCTTGGACTCCTCAGCCAACCCCACCGCAGCCGCTGACACAAACACCACATCAGCACCAATTTCTTTACTATGGGCCAGATCAAGAGTGATTACTGTCGGTGACACCCAGATGGGTGAGACTAGCCCGGAAAGCGGCGCTGAGCATCAGCTGTTCCTGTAATTTGCAGTGACACCTCATTTTCAGAGCTTTCACCTACTAAGCCACAGTGGGAGCAGGCCACTGAGAAACTTAATCTAATCAGGACGGGGATATATTACCCTCTGTTTTCTTCTGCTTTATGTCCATTATCTGATATGAAAATAGATGAAAAATAGCAAAATATAAGGATTTACTCACATGTAGCATTTGGCTGTGAATGGCCATTTCTTTGTAGATTTATGATGCACATATGATCTGGCAAAACATTGAAACTGCTGCTTAAGCCATCACTGAACGGTTATCATGAGATAAAACTGTGTGCTCTGTAGCTACACTGAATGTTTTTTCTCTCACATCTACAGACACAAAATCTAATTATCAGAGCATAGCAGACAATAAAAGTGCATGTGTGAGAACAAGGCAAACAAGAGGCAGAGAGTTTGACTATATCCCAGTAGAGGCAAGATAAAGTTGAATATTGTGTTTGTTAATCAGGAGCTCAAGGCTCTGGTCTCCCAACTTCACAGCAGAGGAGCAAGTCCCCAGTGCACAACGCAAATCATCAGAAAAAAAACATACGGAACAGAGAGAGGTTGAACTCTTCTCTGTGAATCAACCCAAAAAAAGCCCAAAACAAACCAAGGGCTCTCACTTGACCTCGACACATTCAACACCTCCAAAAATTCTGTTGTCTCCAGAAGCGCGGCTCTTTTTCTCGGTCAGTTTCAGCACACAGTCCTGTTTGCAAGGTGATGTGTGACACGCTCTTCTTACAAATGATGGGTTGGACTCATAAACAGACGTGTAAATGAGTCCTGGCTGCGTAGAGGCCCTTTCTAAATGCATCCCAGTTAAGTCAGAGGAGGATAAACAGTGGAGGAGGACAGCAGGTGTTGTTGCTCTACAGTGTATTTACTGAGGAATTAAGTTGTAATGTCAGAGGCTGCTTTGTAGAATGACTTTCCTTTGTTGAGAAGGGAGTGGGAGGCAAACAGTGTGTGTGTTTGCAGGAGAACAAACCATCTGGCTTTCAGCACAATAAAAAGATGATGGGTCTTTTCCCCTGTGGTAATATCAGAGCCTAATGGAACCCAAGTGAGATGGTGATGTAGTTAGTTTGGTTAGAATTAGTAAAGCAGCAGGATTCAGTGATATGCTGTTAGCAACATGTCAGAGGACAACATTTACCATTATAGCCAAAGTTGTCATGATTGTAATAAAATACTGTTAAATGTCAGTTTTCATATTTGACACTGGCTTCCATTGGCTAATAAGGCTTCTACTGATGTTCTTTCATTGGACTTTTTGATGGATGTTTTCTACAGCAGGGGTTCTTAACTAACCTTTTGAACACTAGGCCTATTTTGAGACCTCTGCTCGAAAATGTCATACCCACACTCTAAGGCAGTGGTCACCAACCTTTTTAAGCCCAAGATCCCTGACCTCTGCCTTGGTGACCGGCTAGATCTACTTATTGAGGCGTTGAGAGAAAAAGACTGTCCAGACTGTACTTACAACTTGAGGCTTTTTATTTGGCCTAATTGTAATTGAATGAAATCAAACACTTTGGTCCAGCTTTCAAATTGATGTGACCAAGAACACACTACATGACTTAAGTTCAGTGCAACATAAAAAGGAAATTATTTGTTAACCGCACACAATATGAACAAGAAAAAACACATTTGCAATGAGCAGGCTGGATGAACGACCAATATTAACTGTTGTATTTATCAACTGACGTTACAACACAACACTGACACAATTCTCAGTCAGTGCAACTAATGTAAGTGCAGTTCAGCTCTGTGTCCCATCACAATGCCATCAGAAGTCATGTGACTCAAGTCAGTGTGATGCTGTGACTGAACACTGTGAGTGCCTTGTAGTTCGGCTCATAAGCACAGACAGCCAGTCTGAGGCAGTCTGTGAGGTGTCTGTCTCCTTACCTCCTTATCCCTCACTCCCTACCCTGGTGTTCTCATGTTTCCTTACCTCCTCATCCCTCACTCCCTAACTGTCCGTGCTGGATCTGTCCCCGTTGTTTTAAAAAGCTAAATAAGTTGTTAGCATGACATTCACAAACATATTGCTGGAGATCTAAAAGCCACATCTCATATATATTGTGGGGATTACGATTGTATAAGTGAGCACTACATCACAGCCACGTATAAAGAAATACATTGAAGAAAATATATTTATGGACCCCCCACCAGGTCGTCGATGGTCGCCGGGGATTCCAGTACCTTGTGGACTGGGAGGGTTATGGCCCAGAGGAACGCTCCTGGATTCCTCGTGGCTCCTTCACGAATGCTTCCCTAGTCCGGGACTTTCATCGGGAACATCCGAACAAGTCCGGTGGGGCGCCTGGAGGCGCGGTACTGTCACGGCTCCACTGTGACTCCAACCCTTTCCTGGTTTCTCCCCTCTGTTCGCTGTGTGTGTGTGTGTGTGTGTGGCATGGCCCAGTTTAATATAAAACACAATTCTATACAATATATGTATAGAAGGGGGTCCCTGCTCCATCTCTCTATCAGTTTGGGGGTCCTTGGCCTGAAAAACGTTGAAGACCCCTGGTCTAGAGTCTCTGCTCATAGTTCTAAGGCACTATAAAGGAGCAAACCTCTGCAAAGAACTACCAAGAGACAACAGACAACATTAAGTGTCCTACCAGGCATCATAACGCTGGACCACTGATACTCTACATTAAAGAATGCCTATTGTTCTGTCCCCTATGAAGTTTTGTGACTCTCTGGACCACTGTCTGGTTCACCTTCTCGCATTATTGACTGTAACCCTTAAGACCAAATATGCTGCAGTAGTATGTGCAATTCATAGGCTACCCTTGTTTTGTTTGACTTGCAATGATTAGTCATTAGTATCCTATTGCTGGACTGTTACTTTCTTGTCTTTAAATAAAAGTGTACAGGATCACATATTCAAAGTTTAGTAATGGCAGTATGTATTACAGTGCTGTGCTGGGATGCAGTACAGCTTTCACAGGGTTCTATAGTTTGTTTCCATTTGTCTAAAACACGAGTTGTTTGCCACAATTTCTGCTCATTTAATTTAATCTAATCAATCTGTTTTGCAGTGCAATTTTCAGAACATGTCCACTTTGTCATACTGTTATTTGACTTGTCAGTTGTACTATAATCATATAATGTTATACATTGATGTTATTGCATATGTCCAAAACTTATCACTAAATGTGTTTGTCTAAACTGAGTTTCGAGCTTTTCTGCCCTGACTGTGTTAACTAAAATTCAGTCACACTGTTTTCAATTTAATGTGTTTAAGGAGATAACTTGGTCAACCAGATATTACACTATCCCTGATTCAGTAAAAGAAAGAAGCTAGTGGGCCCAAGGAAAAATAACTCAGCATTACAATTTGGGAAGATGGATTGGACCATTATTATTTACTTGAAAAGCTGCTGAGCTTCAGCAAAGCCTTGGAAAAGAGGCAGCTTCAGACCTTGCCCATACAAATGTAATATGTGATTCTCTGAGGGAACTGTGGAAACTGTGGCTGCTCTCCCAGACGGATGGCCGTGTTTGACCTCCATGCGTCCCATAGGGTACCTGCAGATAGTGCAATTTATCAAGCCTTTTCTCTTCAGCACTCTATCTGTATGATGACCAGTTTACCTGCTATGTGCATAAGGAAGACAAACACACACACAATGAGGGGTCGACAACCAGCCCGGTTAATATCATAACATCTGTGTACACTAATTGTTACGAGTTTAAGTATACCAGTGTAGCGCCCTGAAACATGTTATTTCATATTTCTTGCTGATTTAATATCGGACTCTCTACTTGCCGGAGCCACGGCGTCGGCCATCAGACCGCTGGAGCTTGTCCAGAAAGCTGCAGCTCGTCTGGTGTTCGATCGCCCCAAGTTCTCCCACACAACTTCCCTTCTCCGTGCTCTACACTGGCTACCTGTAAGAGCTCGCATCCAGTTTCAGACTCTGGTGCTAGCCTACAGGGCAGTAAAAGGAACAGCTCCTTCCTATCTCCAGGCCATGGTCAAGCCCTACACCCCCGACCGACCACTTCGCTCTGCTGCATCAGGGCGATTGGTTCCCCCGTCGCTCAGAGGTCCCTGCGGCCGATCTTCGCGGTCACGGCTGTTTTCTGTCCTGGCCCCACAATGGTGGAATGAACTCCCCACTGACGTTAGGACAGCGGAGTCGCTACCCATCTTTCGGCGGGCTGAAAACTCACCTCTTCAAGAAGTACTACCCTGAGCCTTCCACTTAGCACTCATTTTATTCGTATTAGCTTGTTGCACTTATTGTAATCGTATTAGTTCGTTGCACTTATTGTATTGCGGGTTTGCTCGTTGCACTTATTGTATGTTTGTTTCTGCACTGTACGTTTGCTCTGGTTTATGCTCTTAGATGCTTGTTTAACAAAGGAGATGCACTTATGACTTCTGGTGACTAGTAGTTCTCTTGAATACCGATGTTGAATACACATTGTAAGTCGCTTTGGATAAAAGCGTCTGCTAAATGACTGTAATGTAGTGTGTCCATTTTTAATCATTTGTTTTCAATACGTGTTTAAGTTAATTCATATTTTTATTATTTTAATGGTTAAAAACACCTACTTGTATTCTTACTAACTGTGAAGGGAAGGAATTTACTGTACTGACTCTTTAGAAAAGAGAGCTGTCGCTTTGCAGGCTGAAGGCAAAAATGTGCTTGTGCTTAACCTTGGGATTTGTTAATAAAAGTTGCAAAACAAAGGGTTTTTGGACAGTTCATTTTATCTTGGACCCGAGCGAGCCCCATTTGGGGTACAGAGCGAGATTTTTAATCGAAGAGAGCGTTGCAGAAATCCAAGTTCATAAAGAAATTAAAAAAAGAAATTACATTTTTTTATTTTATTTTATTGAAAAAAGTCTCCTTAATGTAGTCATGTTAACCATTTTACACACTGCAAACACCATTATAAACTATTCTACTAACTAACTAAGAAGATTCGCCACAATATGCATTTTACGCCACAGCCGGCAAGACAACAACTCAGAGAATGCTTCGTAAATCTCGGGCATAGCGTTTAACCCGGCTTAGCACACAGCTAACAACATTAGCATTCCACACAGAGTTCAACGGTATCATCCAAATTACTCTCCGTCTAAGCGTTCAGGAGTTACAGCCAACAAGCCACAGAAAGCACAACTCCCACACTGTGAAATATTATAACTGTATCATACCTTGAGTCGGTTTTGAGGGCCAAAACGGTGAAATCCGCAATTATTCCTTATTAGTAATGTGTTCGTCTGCTAAGTAGGTACGTCTGGAACTTAAAATGGCGTT
Organism: Pholis gunnellus; assembly: GCF_910591455.1. NCBI lineage: Eukaryota > Metazoa > Chordata > Actinopteri > Perciformes > Pholidae > Pholis > Pholis gunnellus. The sequence continues at coordinate 649,745 of NC_136534.1, forward strand.
TCTCCGTTCATCTGAGCCAAAATGGTGGTCAGAATGCCGGCGGCGAATCATACAGGGGGCTTGGGGGCTGACCGCTGCACGGTTTTGGAGTTTTATTGGTTGGAAATTCTGTCAATCACTTCATGGAACACACGAGTGTGTTCACTTTGAGCACCCGGTTGTAACGAGTGGTCACATGACAAGATCCGCCCAGCAGAGCCTGAGCAAGCGCTCCAGACAAACAGACAGAGACGAGGAAAATACATCCAGAAGAGATATGAGAGGTCAAAATGGGTCAAAATGATGCCAAACAGCTCTGTTAGGATAAATTGTACAATATGAGTGATAAACAAAGTGAAATATAGTGAAATATATAATTATAAAGTATATAAAAGTACAATGGAACAGCTGCAAATTCTGGTTCGAAAATGAGAATTTGACATGTTTTTTTTAGATAAACACCTATAACTGGGGTTTGCTTCACTTTATTTACACCCAATCTTTTTGTGAGGCACCTGCACCGTTTGTGCTATGAATTGGGAACGTGTTTAGGCTAGCCAGGGCCTCATTTAATAAATTACAGTGCTTTTTCTTCAGACGAACCTGGGAATTTTCCCTGTTTGCTGTATTCAGCTACTATTAACCAGTAACATATACACAATATTTACTCATCTCATCAAATCTCACAATCCCTAGTGTTATTCAAGCATCAACATTTTTAAAATAGACCTTGTAGTTACAGAATTGTAGTCTCTTTTGTATGGGTTACAATTTTCGAGAAAAGGCCTAAAAAAAGGCTTAGGGTCCAAAGAATTGTAAGACACTGCCTGGAAAATATCAACATATTGCATCACCAATTAACATTACAAAAGATTGCTAGAAAGTAAAACAAAATACATCTATAATATCACATCACTGATAAAACATGTAGTAACACCAGTGAATCAATATAACACCAATGACACTCTTCAGATAAGACCGTATTTTTCATCTAATTTCAATTCATGTTCCAAACAATTTATTAAAAAAAATCTATGTAACTTATTTTGAAGTTGAAAACATTTGAGTGCCAAGACCAAATTCTAACCCTAGAAAAATTTCTCAATGCAAATTAACATTACTGAACATCAGCATTAGAAATAGCTTAAAACGCAACTTATTGTCTCAGAGACAAGTGAAAAACAACTCGCTCTGGCATTAAGCACATGATCTGATCATCCGCATAGCAGTTTACATCTTCTATTGGGGATGGCCAGTCGAAATTGTTCAGGTCATACCTGCTGGTCCTGTGCACGCACTTGATTTTGACATTATGCTGTGTAATTTATAGTTTGGTTATTGGTCCCTGATCTTAGGGTGGTGGCCCGTTATTATTTATATTTGTTAATAATCTTGTTGATTAACCAAACACACTCCTGCCAGATCCCAACAGTTGGCATAGCTTCTTCTATGATGAGCCAGTGCATTCCTTTCACACAAAAGGAATGCATGACAGTCCATGAGAGATGTGGAAAATCATTTGTGGTGGTCACAACTTTGAAAAATGCAGTAGAAACTGCATATAGTGATCTCCATTATACTGAAAGAAGTATTTTTCTCTCAATGACAAATGTAGTCTCCTCAAAGCTGTGGTTGAAGCCGCCCTTGAAACTACTAAAACAACATTTGAAACACTGTACTGTATTTAGAAACGGTCAATAAAATTCTGTAAATAGTGAAACTGTCTATTGCATTATTTTATATTCATGTAACAAATGAATGACAAGTTAATTAGATGAGAATCTGTATGAGAATCAAAGAAAGATTTTCAAAAATGGTTGTAAAAATCATCTTCTTAAAGTGATCAACTGAAAACCTGAAATACATCAAGGCTTATGTGGAGATTTGTTTGAGACATTTAAAAAGGGATTTTAACATTACAATTACTTTAGAGTGTCTATTTCTGTCATGTCTTGTATCACCCACTTTTGTTTTTTTATACATACACTAGAACATTGTGGTCATGGGCTCAATCTCATGTCAACGGTTTGGTCATGGTTGTATATCTGAATTCACACTTCTATCATCTTTGTGGTCTGGTTTCATGTACCTTGTATTGTGTGCTGGCTGAATAGAGCACATTCACTAACACACATTTTCTGAATCACAAGAGCAGGTAAGCAGTACTGACAGTGAATTCCAATTTTCCTTGTGGTGGGACATCAAATGATAAAAGTTCTAATGAATAAAACATAATCACTTCAGCAGAGCTTTTGTCAGCCAGTTTCAATATAGCCCCAGCCTCCTTTTCACCTCTTTGAATGCATTATGCTCAATAATATGTAAAGCTTTTGTTCCAAGTCCTCTCAACCAACACAGTAACTGAAAATGTATTGTCATCTTAGGAAAGCTCTGTCAGTTGGGTATATTTCCTATTGTTCCTATATTGAGGATCCAAACAATCTACATTAATGTCTAAATAATTCAGGTGTTGCACAGGAACATTTAAAGGAATGAGCTGAAGGGAATGAGCTGAAGGTGGGGTTACCAAGAGTCCGAATAATTCACGACAACTTCATTAATAACAATGATGAGCAACAAAGAGATATTTGTTCCAACCAAAACTACAACCTCCAGTTTTTAATTTGATTCTGGTCCATGCAGGCACCAGAAGCAGTAACTACAGGGACATGGTCCCTAATTGGCTTGACACTCACAAGCATAGCCCTTTGTGTTGGCTGGAATGTGCAGCCAAAGTGGAGGCATTGTTCCCAAGAATTTAACTCATTTTGGTGAGAATTTAACCCCTGCCCCACCCATGTACCCACATTTTAACAGGAAAATTGTCATGATTAGGCTTTGCCTTCTGTGTTCTGTGTGTGTCTTTTGTGTCTGTGTCTAGCTCCACCTGCCTCTGATCACTAATTAAGCAGTCCCTCCTCATCAGCACAACTCACCTGTTCACTCACCTGCCTCTGATCAAGCCACTATATAAACTCCTGCCTCTCAGACACACATTGCCAGATCATTTTCATGTCAACCCGCCCGCTTGGCTCGTCCTGCTCCCGGTTGCCCAGTCTACCCACCCCACCCCACCCCACCCTACCCTACCCTACCCTACCTCGTCTCTCGTCTTGTCCTTGGATTCCCTGCTGTGTCCCTGTAAGTTTCCTGTCATGTTCTTGGCTCATTAAAACCCATTTCACTTTGCTTCTGGTTCTATTTCATCCTTACTGACCGCCAGAGGCAGTGTTTAACACTGGATATCTTCTGTCTCGCGCATGCGCAGGTCGAATATTTATATCAACAAAGTCACCTGTGACCTCGGATGACCCCCCGTCGTCTATAAGTTCCGGTGTCATTCCGAGCTCAGTCCTTTTTCATCTTCTCGCTGCGTAGGTTAACTACCATGGTAGTAGAAGCATAAAGCGAAAAATAAATAAAATTACCTTGTCTACGATCAAGCCTTGTGACCACCGGTCGGAGCTGCGGTCTTCGCCCTCCAAAGGCTGCGACAAGCGGTCCCTCTTAGGAGGGAACGGCGTACTTCGCCGTACCAAAATCGCGAAGACAGCAATCGGTGAGATCGACTATCATTGTTTGTCTATACCATTGTTTGTTTTTTCCGGTTTGCAGAGCGCCTCCGCGCTAGCTAAACGAGTGCTAACGTGAGCGGTAAACATTTCGGCAATTAGCAGTGCTTCGCTCAGGCTAACTGTTGGAACACCAATATCTGCAGCAATTATCTGGTGGAGAGTGCGCTCCTCTCTCACTGTAAAGATTGTTTGTTTGTTTTTTGGGCCGGTTCCCACAGTAGCAGAGTGCTCTCGCTCACGCTAACTGGTGGGACTACAATATCTGCAGCAATTATTCTGGTGAAGAGAGTGTCCTCACTCCCCTCTCACCCTTCTCACTATAAGACCTGTTGTTGGCCTGTTTTCCACAGTAGCAGAGTGCTCTCGCTCACGCTAACTGGTGGGACTACAATATCTGCAGCAATTACTCTGGTGAAGAGAGTGTCCTCGCTCCCCTCTCACCCTTCTCACTGTAAGGACTGTTTTTGGCCTGTTTTCCACAGTAGCAGAGTGCTCTCGCTCACGCTAACTGGTGGGACTACAATATCTGCAGCAATTATCCTGGTGAAGAGAGTGTCCTCGCTCCCCTCTCACCCCTCTAAGGACTGTTTTTTTTTCTGGCCTGTTTTTTTTCCCACAGTGGCAGAGTGCTCTCGCTCACGCTAACTGGTGGGACACCAATATCGGCAGCAATTATCCTGGTGAGGAGGGCCCTCGCTCCCCTTCACTGACTGTCCCCTGCCTCTTCTTACAACATTCAGCAGAGCGTCCCGCTCAGACTGACCTGGAGAATCGGCCATGTTTGACTTTCCTGGCTGTAGGGCCTGTATGGCTCCTCTTCAGCCTGAAGATGGCCATGACCTCTGCCCCGCTTGCCTTGGCCTCGAGCATCTGAGGGAAGGTCTCTCGGAGAACCCATGCATGAACTGTGGCATCATGCCTCGAGCAGTAAGGGCTGCTAGGCTCGCCGAGGCAGAACACCTGATGGGTGTGGTCGACCTCCCCCTGTCAGGGCAGGTGAATCCAGCCCGACCTACCAAACGTAGGGCCGCAGAAGCCGCAGGGGCTCCCCCCAAGAGGGCTAAGTCCAGCGGGCTGTCCTCTAGAGTGGATCTGCTGACCGCAGAGCTAGCTCAAATGAAGTCTCTTCTCCTGAACCTCCAACCTAGTGCAGGGGGGATTGAAGCAATAGATCCACCTGCGGCTGAGCTTGGCTCAGAGGAGGATGTTCTCTCACTGGCAGCGTCAGCCAATCTCTTTACTGAGTGCAGTGAAGGCCGGCCCTCCCAGGCTTCTGGGCCTGGCTCCTGTCCCTCGGATCAGGGCTCTTCGGAAGGGGCAGTCGATAGCTCCATGGGGTTTGTCATGCGTATGGCGCTGGCACGCCTGCAGTTAGATACGCAGCAGCCGGAACCTCCTCCTACGAGTGCCTTCTTCAGGCACGTTCCCGCCCCCACCACCTTTGCTGTTCCTCCCTCCGAAGAATATCTGAGGGAGCTGCATGCATGTTGGAGAGACACCGGGACTTTGTCCCGTCTTACATCGGACGGACGAACCCTGGCGACCATGCAGGACGCGGCGAAGTTTGGCCTCGCCCGTATGCCAGCCGTTGAGCCGACTATTGCGTCCCTCATAGTTTCCCCTGAGGAGACCCTGAGGCCCGATGCCAGGTGCCCTCGACCTCAATGTCGGGTCACAGATGATATGCTATCCAGGGCTTATGATACAGCAGCGCGCATGGGTCGTATTGACAACTCCCTCTCCCACCTCATGCTTGCCCTCTCAGCCTCTCTGCAGCAGGCTACTCCCGACGCTTCCACCACCAGCCTCAGTGACGCCTCACTGCAGGCGTTTGCACTCATGTCAAGAGAACTTGGACGGCTGATGTCCACTCTGGTCCAGACTCGCCGCCAGGTTTGGCTGGTGCAGTCACCCTTGTCTAAGGCATGTTGGAGGACCCTCCATACTATCCCAGTAGAACCTGGTGAGCTGTTCGGGTCAGCGGCTGTACAGGCGCTTCAGCGGACTGTTGAAGCTAGCCAGACCAGGCAGCAGCTCTCTGGCCTTCGCAGGGACGTGCCCGCTCCCCGCAGATCTAGGGCCCCCACTTTACCCTCCCGAGGCCATTTTCAGCCCCCAGCTCACCCCAGTAGCCGCCACAGGCCTCAGCGTCCCGCTGAGAGGCCGGCCCGCTACCCATACAGCCGTGCTCCCGTCCCCCCCAGACAACCTCCGGACATGGGGACTACCAGTCGCCCCCCCAGAGCCTCAAGAAGCAGGGGGCTCAGGAGATGATGTCTCCTGGCCGGCTGTCGGTTGTTTCTCCCAGCAGCACATCAGCTACTGGGCGACCCATGCTTCGGACCCCTGGGTGGTGTCCACCTTAACCCAGGGGTACAAGCTTCAATTCCGACGCCGGCCCCCAGCCTCCAGCCGGGTCAAAATAACCAGCATCACCGATCCGGCAAAATCCCTAGCCCTGAACCAGGAGTTAGCTGCGCTCCTGTTCAAGGGTGCAATCGAGAGGGTGGACCCCCTGTCACAACCCGGGGGGTTCTACTCAACTTACTTTCTGGTAAAAAAGAAAGGCGGCGGACTGCGCCCAATCCTAGACCTGAGGGAACTCAACAAGTTCCTGAAGGTGTTACCGTTTCACATGCTGAGCACAGCAGACGTCCTTCGGGCTGTTACCAAGGGGGAGTGGTTCACGTCTGTCGACCTGAAGGATGCCTATTTCCATGTTCCCATTGTGCCCCACCACAGGCGGTTTCTTCGCTTCGCCTTTCAGGGCGGTCACTTCCAGTTCAGGGTACTCCCATTCGGGCTCTCCCTCTCCCCACGGGTGTTCACGAGGTGTGTTGCTGCTGCCCTTTCCCCCCTGCAATCACAGGGCATGAAAATACTGCCGTACTTGGACGATTGGCTGATCTGTGCGCCATCCCGGCTTCAGGCGGCACAGGACACTGCTCGCCTTCTTTCCCACGTGGCCCGGTGGGGCCTCAGGGTGAACAAGGAGAAGAGCTCCCTGAGCCCTTCTCAGAGCATAACCTTCATTGGTCTGGCTCTAGATACAGTCACTATGAGTGCCTGTCCGTCACCCCAGCGTGTGGACAACATCCTCCACAGCCTCGCTTCCTTCCAAAGGGGCAGGCTGTTGCCCTACATTCTTTTTCTTCGCCTATTGGGCAAACTGACAGCTGCCTCAGCTGTCGTTCCCTTAGGTTTGCTGTCACTGCGCCCCCTACAGAGATGGCTGAACAGCCTTCGCTTGGACGCCAAGCGGCACAGACACAGAGCAATAGCAGTATCAGAACAGTGCCTACTCTCTCTATCCCCATGGAGGCAGAGAGCATATCTGGCAAACGGGGTCCCCATGGGTTCGGTCCCATTCCGCCGGGAGGTGGTCACGACAGATGCCTGACTCTCAGGATGGGGTGCAGTGTGGCAGAACAGGACTGCTCAGGGGCAGTGGTCTGCTCAAGACCGCACAAAGCATGTCAATGTTTTGGAGCTAATGGCCGTGCACCTAGCGCTCAAACATTTTCTGCCATACTTGAGGGGAAAGCATGTGCTTGTCCGGTCGGACAACACCCCTGCGGTTTTTCACATAAACCATCAAGGGGGCACCAGATCCGCAGAGTTGCTACGGGTATCCCGTGCCCTTCTGACTTGGGCTGCCCCTCGCCTTACCAGCCTTCGGGCAATGTACCTACCAGGAGAACGGAACCAGGTCGCAGATTTCCTGTCCCGTCACAAGCCTCCACCGGGGGAGTGGAGGCTTCATCCAGAGGTAGTACAGAACATTTGGAGTCTCTTCGGCAGGGCAGAGGTGGATCTCTTTGCCTCGGAGATGTCGACCCACTGTCCCCACTGGTTCTCCTTGACGGAGGTGACCAGCCCTCTGGGTCAGGATGCCCTGGCTCACACATGGCCAGAAGGGCTTCTTTATGCCTTTCCACCGTTCCCTCTGATCTTGCAAACGCTTCTCAGAGTTCTTCACCAGGGCCACAGGCTTTTGCTAGTGGCCCCCTTATGGCCAGCCAGGATTTGGTTCTCCCTACTGCACAGACTCTGCTGCAGGACACCCTGGCGCCTCCCCGACAGGAGGGACCTCCTGTCGCAACTAGGAGGTCAGATTTGGCATCCCGATCCCAGCCGCCTCCAACTATGGGTCTGGCCGTTGGAGGGCCCGACCAGCCGCTGACTGGCTGCACAGAAACAGTCAGAAGAACTATCCTTAATGCCAGGGCACCATCTACCCGGCTGCAGTATGAAAACAGGTGGAGGTTGTTTTCTGACTGGTGTGCGGTTCGGAACGAGGACCCGGTACAGTGTCCCGTGCCTGTTATACTAGAGTTTCTGCAGTCCCTCCTAGATAAGGGCCGGTCTCCCTCTACCCTGAGGGTATACGTGGCTGCTCTTTCATGGCACCACGCTAAGGTTGACAATAGCACAGTAGGGAGCCACAGACTGGTGTCCCTCTTCCTGAGAGGGGCTCTGCGATTGCATCCCGCGAACGCCCCGAAGGCCCCTACATGGGACCTACATTTGGTATTAGACACCCTATGCCTGCCTCCTTTTGAGCCCCTGGCACAAGCAGAGCCGAGATGGCTGGCAACCAAAACTGTTTTTCTCCTTGCCATCACTTCAGCTAAACGTGTATGCGAGCTGCATGCCCTGTCGGTGAGTGAATCATGTCTGAGGTGGAACTCAGATGGCTCGGGTGTTACTTTGTGGCCTAATACAGCGTGTCTCCCAAAGGTGTTGACACGCTCTCATATCAACCGGCCTATCCAGCTCGCACAGTTTGACCCCCCATCGGGAGAGGAGAGGTCAAGGCTACTGTGCCCAGTGCGGGCCCTCAGAGCCTATGTGGAAGCCACCGCTTGCATACGGCGGTCGGAGCAGCTCTTTATCAGTCATGGTGGGCCTAAGAAGGGCTGTGCCCTTTCAAAACAGCGCCTGTCCCACTGGATAGTGGAGGCCATTGCCTATGCATACAAAGCGAGCGACCGTGCTCTACCATCTGGAGTGAGGGGCCACTCTACCAGGAGTGTCTCCACGTCATGGGCAGCCCTGAGAGGTGTGCCTGTGGAGGATATATGTGCTGCGGCCTCATGGGCATCACCGAGCACATTCACCAGATACTACAGTGTGAACGTTGCCACCCCTCACCCACTGGGGAGGGTTCTTTGGCCAACTTCCTCTGCCTGAACTATACGAGGTTGGTACTTATGATTCCTCGTGACTCTTTTGGTATAAGTCATCCAGTGTTAAACACTGCCTCTGGCGGTCAGTAAGGATGAAATAGAACGAAAGTTACGAATGTAACTACGGTTCTATGAATCCTGGATGACCGCCAGAGTTCTTGGTCACTCGGAATCCCGTGAACTCGCGAGAAGATTCCGTAGGACTGAGCTCGGAATGACACCGGAACTTATAGACGACGGGGGGTCATCCGAGGTCACAGGTGACTTTGTTGATATAAATATTCGACCTGCGCATGCGCGAGACAGAAGATATCCAGTGTTAAACACTGCCTCTGGCGGTCATCAAGGATTCATAGAACCGTAGTTACATTCGTAACTTTCGTTATGTCTGCATTTGAGTCCACCACACCCCGTGACAATAATGACAATGGGAATGCACTGCATTTAGAAAATAAGCACTTAAGGTCTGACCTAATTGATGACGAGAATACTAAATTCTGTGTTGAAAACCAGCCTTTTTTGAAGCCTAGACATTACTCCTAAAATTTGTTGGAGCCTGACAATCTCAATTTGGGAAATGAGTGGCACCTCCTTGACAATGTGAAACCATTGTTTCTAGCCTGAGAAGCCAAACAGAAACTTCATAATTATCACCTCTGTACAACTGATGTTCTACTGAACTTCTGGATCTTTTACTAGATTTGATCATCTTTAACATGAAATTTAACATGATCATGCTAGACCAAGTCTGACCATGTGTTTAAAGTTTAAAGAGTTTAAACCTGTCATCCTGAACTTAAGAGTCCAAACTCCCAAGTACAGGAAGACAGTAAGCCCAATTTGTAATTGGGGATAAAGTTATTGTTAGCATCACCAGCTCAGCTGGGGTGAATGCACCGAAACTTCTGCTGTGTAACACAATCCCAGCTCAGAGGTGTACTTAGAATATTGCCAGGCCTTTTAAAGAGTTCTTGGCTAAATGTGGTCTTTGAACTCAGACAGTACTTGATCTATGACTGACAAGTCCACACAACTAAACACAAGAATGCTGTTTGAGAAAGGGTTCAAGGTTTTAACTAAATACAATTTTTCTTCCACTGTAGGGCAGTGATTGTCAAAGTGGGGTCTGTGGCTCTCTCCCAGGGGGTCAGCTAAATTATTTATCAATTATAAAATTGTATTGCATCATTAAAAACTACATAACTACAGATGGGGAGCATTTTAAAAAAAAGAAGCATAATCTGTCCATTCAAAACCAACGTGGGTGGCTGTAACGTAATGGTACTATTTCATTGAAGTGCTGAGCGAAGTAATCAGGTGTGTGTGTGTGACATCAGGCAAGGCTGTGTATAGTACGCAGTCCGCACCTGGAGTCGTAGGAATCCAGTCAGTCTCGTAATGCTAATAAAGTTAGCCAAAGATATAATGTACTCATTTTACACATAACACTATATGGTGTCAAAAGATTGCCAAGTTCCCACCTACTGAAAACTTTGACTTTTCTCGCCCGGATCAATGGCCGGAGTGGAGTCGGAGGTTTCATCGCTTTAGGATAGCAACGAAACTCAAAGAAACCGGAGAAGTACAGGGCCCCGTTCCTCATACGTGGCTAACTTGAGTTAGCTGGATAATTTTCAGGATGAGATTACATAAGTGAGGCTTTTCGGTTCCTCGAAGCAAGTTTGGCAAAATCACCATAGCAACACATCCATAAGCTTGAACCTGCTCCAGCGCAGGCTTACTTAAGTGAGCTGGATAAGCTGCCACTCCCCCAGAAAAAAATGTCAGCTCCCTTCCTCAGAGATCCCATTGATGAAGGAGCGATATTAGTCAGATTAGCGTTTTATAGGGAGAGAGTTCTTCGACATCACCAAGATCCGTTACCACATCATGATGACTTCCTGTACGAGCGCTATCGATTCTGCCGACAAGGAATCATTTATTTACAAGACCTTCTCGAGCCATACATTGAACACCACACACCGCAGCCGAGCATTGACTGTCTCTCAGACCGTATGCAGCCTCGCGCTTTTTTTGCGAGTCGTACATTTTTGTACAGTGTTGGCGATGTGGAGAACATCGGGAAAGCCGCTGCATGCCGTGCTGTTCATAAAGTTTATTTGGCGCTTAAGAAACTTATGGATGTGTTCATTACATCACCATGGCACATGTTGTATTGACTCATCATTCTGAATAATCTTTGTGTGCTTAGTGTTTACTTGCTCCCGTGTTCTCTTGATGGCTGGGTTGCAAATACATGGGGGTTGAAAGCACTCATAATTATGACTTATTAGTACACCATAGCATTTAAGGTGGACTCATGATAAGAATAGAGAGAATCACACACAATTTATTTTCAGTGCTTCAATTGATTGAATTTGTGATTATGAATAATACATGCATACATACATGATCCGCCCATACACAGATTCGCACACACGTATTCAAACTCCTAGTTCTATATGGTAATCTACACATACATACAGGTGCTGGTCATATAATTAGAACATCATCAAAAAGTTGATTTATTTCACTAATTCCATTCAAAAGTGAAACTTGTCTATTATATTCATTCATTACACACAGACTGATATATTTCAAATGTTTATTTCTTTTAATTTTGATGATTATAACTGACAACTAAGGAAAATCCCAAATTCAGTATCTCAGAAAATTTGAATATTACTTAAGACCAATACAAAGAAAGGATTTTTAGAAATCTTGGCCAACTGAAAAGTATGAACATGAAAAGTATGAGCATATACAGCACTCAATACTTAGTTGGGGCTCCTTTTGCCTGAATTACTGCAGCAATGCGGCGTGGCATGGAGTCGATCAGTCTGTGGCACTGCTCAGGTGTTATGAGAGCCCAGGTTGCTCTGATAGTGGCCTTCAGCTCTTCTGCATTGTTGCGTCTGGCATTTCGCATCATCCTCTTCACAATACCCCATAGATTTTCTATGGGGTTAAGGTCAGGCGAGTTTGCTGGCCAATTAAGAACAGGGATACCATGGTCCTTAAACCAGGTACTGGTTGCTTTGGCACTGTGTGCAGGTGCCAAGTCCTGTTGGAAAATGAAATCTGCATCTCCATAAAGTTGGTCAGCAGCAGGAAGCATGAAGTGCTCTAAAACTTCCTGGTATATGGCTGCGTTGACCTTGGACCTCAGAAAACACAGTGGACCAACACAGCAGATGACATGGCACCCCAAACCATCACTGACTGTGGAAACTATACACTGGACCTCAAGCAACGTGGATTGTGTGTCTCTCCTCTCTTCCTCCAGACTCTGGGACCCTGATTTCCAAAGGAAATGCAAAATGTACTTTCATCAGAGAATATAACTTTGGACCACTCAGCAGCAGTCCAGTCCTTTTTGTCTTTAGCCCAGGCGAGATGCTTCTGACGCTGTCTGTTGTTCAAGAGTGACTTGACACAAGGAATGCGCCAGCTGAAACCCATGTCTTGCATACGTCTGTGCGTAGTGGTTCTTGAAGCACTGACTCCAGCTGCAGTCCACTCTTTCTGAATCTCCCCCACATTTTTGAATGGGTTTTGTTTCACAATCCTCTCCAGGGTGCGGTTATCCCTATTGCTTGTACACTTTTCCCTACCACATCTTTTCCTTCCCTTCACCTCTCTATTAATGTGCTTGGACACAGAGCTCTGTGAACAGCCAGCCTCTTTTGCAATGACCTTTTGTGTCTTGCCCTCCTTGTGCAAAGTGTCAATGGTCGTCTTTTGGACAACTGTCAAGTCAGCAGTCTTCCCCATGATTGTGTAGCCTACAGAACTAGACTGAGACCATTTAAAGGCCTTTGCAGGTGTTTTGAGTTAATTAGCTGAATAGAGTGTGGCACCAGGAGTCCAATATTGAACCTTTTCACAATATTCAAATTTTCTGAGATACTGAATTTGGGATTTTCCTTAGTTGTCAGTTATAATAATCAAAATTAAAAGAAATAAACATTTGAAATATATCAGTCTGTGTGTAATGAATGAATATAATAGACAAGTTTCACTTTTTGAATGGAATTAGTGAAATAAATCAACTTTTTGATGATGTTCTAATTATATGACCAGCACCTGTATATACACATGTGTATATATACACACATGTATGTATGTATGTATGTATGTATGTATGTATGTATATATATATATATATATATATATATATATATACACATACAGTACATCCTCATAAGTAGGCTATATATTAATTTGTTATGTTGATTAGATACTCTTTGGGCTTGTTTTTATCTACTTATTCTGAAAGAGTTGAGATAATTATTTTCGCTAGCAAGATCTCATTCGATGATGCATTCCATTAAGCCTACTGCCAGCAGGCACATTTAAAGAAATATAATCTGATTGATTGGGGTGATGAGGCACTTAAAATGAACCTATACATTTTCCCAACACTTACGCATTTAACTTGTCTGATATTTTGCCATGCTTCTCGTCTAGCCCGCGCAGCGGTGGCGGTGTTAGATTTTGCCATGATTATGGTCTTGAATTCCTCATATGCGTTCATGATCATCTCCTGCTCGTCAGCGGAGAAAAAAGAGGCTCTTTCTTTGAGTTGATTTGCCATCGTACGGTTAGAAAATCATGGTTTCGGTGATCGACGCTTCCCCCTTTTGAAGTAGGACAGGCGCGCGCAATTATCCTGTTACTGCAGTCTGGTTCGAATTAACGAGATTGTTTAAGAGCGGATCAGCCTTTGAGGAACCGAGATAGCCTAACATCAATCATCGGGTTAATTTAAGCTGACTAATAGGACATTTGATCGACTTAGTTGAACCACGTATGAGGAACGGGGCCCTGGTCTCTACGCTTCTCTTCTCGTTGAGTAAAGAAGCTGAACACGTTTTCAAACGTTCACGTTTTTGGAAGAGTACGAGGAAGATGCAAATGATTATGAGACGGTAATGGCAAAACTGGACAGTTATTTTGTAACGAAGGTGAATACGATTCACGAAAGAGCCTGTTCCCACCAGCCCACTCAAAAGCACAGTGGAAACCATGGAGTACATCTGAAGCCTGAATGACCTAGCTGATACCTTTACATTCGCAGATGTGAAAGATGAAAATATCCGTGACAGGTTAGTCATAGGAATATTGGATAAAGAGCTATCAGAGAAGCTACAGCTAATGCTAGACTTGACACTCGACAAAGTGGTAGAGCTAGTGAGGCAGTCTGAGCAAGTAAAAGGCCACATTAACCAGCAGGGAGCTAATGCTAACTGTTCACAAGTGAGTGAAGTAGCATACAAGCAGCGTGCGCAATACAGCAGTGGTGGGCCGCCAGGGCCTACAAAGCCTTCTCTGCTGGCCTAAACAGAATCACAAAGTTGTAGCTATTTAATAATTTTTCTTAAATACACTACATGGATTATAATTTATAAAAATATTTTTCCCATTATCTTATTTTCTCATTGCACAGCTACTGTGTTCCTCAGTTGCTCTGCTTCCAGTGCAGCTTGTTTTAAGTAGAGCTTTTATCCAATCAGATTTCACCTCTGTGTCTCTAGGTAAGAAGAGAGGCCCCAGGCCTGCAGAATCACCAGTGCCCCCATGTGCAGTTTAAGTGAATGGGGACGATATTGTTGATTGGCATAGTCTTCAACCAATCAGATCTTCAGTTTAACATTCTTTGATGCGCCAGAGCAGCCTGCAGGCCTACAACTATGTCAGCATTAGCAGCAGTGCTGCAGTGAGATTCTGTGCTGTGATTGGTCAGTGGGCGAGTATGTGACTATTTTGAAACAAAATTTACAGCAGAGGCTTAGTCGGAGTAGTAAAACAAGTTCAAATTGAAAGATACGGATGGAGTTATAGTTTTTGCATTTTGCTTGGTGTAGATTTTTTATTTTTTTTACCTAGCTTTGTTTTTTAACACTCAATGGCTGAAACTGGAAGATAAACGGATTTGTGAGTTGGGATTTAACTGTGGGATTAAACTCTTTGTCAACAAAGAAAAGAGGATGTGATCAGCATTTGGTAAGTGAACTGGTTCGTTTTACATCTAATATCTGAATGGCCCTTGAGTGTGTAGCAGAATGCATGTTACTGTTGTTTTTCCGTTAAGCTAGTTAGCCTAGCCTCCCGGAACACTTGCGGGGTCCCAGCTGTTGTTGTTCCGGTTCAGAGGTCACACAGACCATTGTCTCCTAGTGAGCGCAGAAAACATTATATTTCCTACAATTTAAGCTTCTGCATTTTCCAGATGCACTAGTATTATTCAAACGTATTGTTCGGTTTGTAAGCCTCGTACCAAACGGTTTAATACAAATACGTAACGTTATATAGTTACAGCCCAAGAAACAAATAACTCTAGCTGTGGCGCCATCATGTGGTTATAAGGTGGTATTTCAGCAGTGAAGGCCCAAGTATAAAATGCACGGCACGCCACTGCAATACAGTGAGAAACGGATACGGGCAGACAAAAGGGGCCAGAGTGAAACGAGGACAAACTGTTAACAATAAGGGACACAAATGTTCCATGCGGCAGATTGCATGCTAATGAAGACAAATGTGCCGCGAATGATGAAGAATGCCAAAAGTGTAAAAAGCTAGGACATTTTGCAGCGGTATGCCGTGCTCGCTTGGTCAACGTCACTGCATCCTATGAGGGAGGAGACGGGAGACACGTTCATTTCCTGGGAAAAATTACAGATGTGGACGACTAAAATGGGGCAAGGACGGTAAAACTGCCTGTGCAAGATATTGAAATAGATTCCAAAATTGACACAGGGGCAGATTTAAGTTTCATTTCAGAAAATACTTTTAACTCTGATGAGAAATAAGCCATGACTGAAAACTGGTGTAACCAAATTAGGCAGCCCAGGAGGTAGAGTGAACTGCAAGGGTTACTTCACAGCTACTACTGAGTGGAAAAAGCTAATATTTAGGTAAACGTGATAAAGGGGCCACATGGCACCAACCTGCTGAGCCGTAATGTAGCTATTACTATGGGCTTAGTCAAGCGAATAGAAGAGATCAAAAGCAATAGAGCAGTTGAGTGATGACAATACTACGTTAATAACTCCCTTTGGAAGGTATTTATTTAATAGACTGCTATTTGGAACAAGTGCACCAGAAATATTTCAATGTGAAATGACTGAGCTCTTGAAAGATCAAGAAGGCCTGGCAATTTACATGGACATCCTTATTTATTCAGACTCTGGAAAAGTCCATGAGGTGAGGCTCCGAAAGACTGGATACACTGGAGAAAGCTGGTTTGAGCCACCAAACAATGTCACTGATCTGAGAAGATCTGATCTGACTGACTATTTACTTTCCACACACACGCCCCTTCCTCTTCGTCTACGCTGCCACTTCAGAGCACAGATTCCCGTGACTGTTCCCCCCTACTGGCCCTCCCTGTCTTCAACCCCTTCAGCTGCAGCTCTCCCCATCCAGACTATTGTGACAGGCAGGCTGCCCCGTTCACACCGCATTCACAAAGCCATAAACAAAAAACTCTGCTACATCCTTCCCAGTGATGTTCATATCGGTTCCCAGCACAAGTTCATCATCTACAACCCCACTTCTGTCAATTCCATCGCATCTCTGTGGACTCAGCACCGGTGTACAACCACTCCCTCATTACATCATCATAACAAACCGCACGTGAATCCAGCCAACCTCCTCACAACCAATCACAAAACACTCCATGAAACTTGCTCTGTTCAACACCCGGTCACTAAGCAACAAAAGCCCAACCATCAATGAATTCATCACTGACAACAACCTTGATATCCTCTGTATCACTGAAACTTGGCAAAAACACCTGGACTACTACGCACTCAACCAAACCACCCCTACTGGATATCATTACCTGGATAAACCACGCCCTGATGGCCGCGGTTGAGGAATTGCCGCTCTTTATCGCCAACACATCCAAACCACAGCTCAAATTCAAACACTCTGGTACTAAACCCCTGGTCATTTCAATTATCTACCGCCCCCCCAAACCCAAACCCAACACTGCCTTCCTCTCTGACCTATCTGAATTCCTTACCCAGCTCTGCTCCATCTCACCTTCCATCCTGTTGCTCGGTGATTTCAACATCCACCTCGACTCCTCAGACTGTAAAACAGCCACAGAATTTCTGGACATGCTTAAATGCTTCAACTTCACTCAACACATCAACTTCCCCACCCACAACCGTGGTCACATCCTGGACCTGGTCTGCTCCACTGAAATCACCATCAACCACCTCTCCGGCTATGACCTCACCATCTCCAACCATCTAGCCATCATCATGGAGATCGACATCCCCATCCCAGAACCCAAACTCACGCGCTCCATCACTCTCCGTAATATCAAGTCTGTCTGCCCCTCAATCCCTGTCAGCCTGTCTCACTGAAAATAATTCTCCATACTCACCCCCTCCCTTAGCCCCTCCCCCTCAGACCTGGTCAACCTCTACAATAACACACTATCCTCCTGCCTTGATCAGCTTGCCCCTCTCAAAACCAGAACTGTCTCTTTCACCCACACTGCTCCCTGGTTCACCCCTGAACTCTGCCTCATGAAATTCCGGAAACACAGACTATAGCGACTCTCCAAAAAAACTGCCTCACAGTTCATACCCTGGCTTACACTGGCATCATCCACTCTGGTTCCGCCAACCCCAAGGTCCTCTTCTCCACAATAAACAAACTCCTCAAACCTCTGGACAATCTTTCCCACTCCTCCACAGCAGAAAAATGCAACTCCTTCCTGTCATTCTACAAAGCTAAAATTGATACCATCTACAACCAACTGGCCACTTCCAGCCCCGCTTCATCCAACCCTGTATCTGTAAATCCTCCACTGACTGACCGGTCACTCTCCCGATTCTCTCTCATCTCGCCCTCGGATCTCAATAAATCACTCTGGCATGAAGAGTCCGACCTGTGACCTCGACCCTATCCCTTCCACTTTAGTTATGGCCTGTCTCCCTACCCTCCTCTCTGTCATCAACTCCTCCCTGTCTACTGGCTCCGTCCCTCCCGCCTTCAAACTCGCCTCAGTCACACCCATCCTCAAAAAACCTGGCCTTGACCCCAACATCCACAACAATTACAGACCCATTTCCAATCTCCCTTTTCTGTCTAAAATACTGGAACACACTGTTGCCCATCAACTGAAAACCCACCTGGACTCAAACCAACTGTATGAACCATTTCAATCTAGATTCAGATCTCAGCACAGCACAGAAACTGCCCTAATCAAAGTCACCAATGACCTCCTCTCCTCTGATGAACACTCCCTTAACATCCTGATACTATTCAACCTCAGTGCAGCCTTCAACACCATCAACTACTCCATCCTCTTTTCCCGTCTTGAGTCTTCCCTCCACATCACTGGCACAGCCCTCTCCTGGTTCAAATCATACCTCTCCGACCGTGAACAGTTCATGAACATTAACAAATCCAAATCTGACAGCCCGAGTCTCTCATGGTGTCCCCCAAGGTTCAGTACTCGGTCCCCTCCTCTTCATCCTCTACCTGCTCCTTCTTGGCGACATCATACGCCACCATTCTCTCCACTTCTATGCTGACGACACCCAGCTCTACATCTCCACCAAATCCATCACCCCCACCATTCACTCCACCATCACCAACTAACTCACAGATATAAAAACCTGGATGCAAGCCAACTTCTTCAAACTCAACAGCGACAAATCCAACAGTCCTCATCATCGGCCCCAAATCATTAAACAAATCCCACCACAACTTCTCACTCTGCATCGATGGCACCACTGTTCTTGCTTCCACACATGTCCGTAACTGTCACGGTTGGGCCTTGCTCTGTGTGTCTGTGTCTCTCTCCTGATCATACTCATCATCGCCACCTGTGCCAATCCACCTGCCCCTGGCTTTTCCCTCTGGAAACCCCACTCAGCTCCACGCACCTGCCGTCAATCTGCTCATCACCCCTCACTTACTTCTACTCCCCTGCTTGCCCTGTTCCAGTTGCCGGATTATCCCTCCATACATTTGTTCTTTTCCTCCCCGTGGACTCATCTCTCCTCCAGTGGTTTTCTCTCGTGTTGACCCTCTGACTCCCACAGTTTGTCTTTGCTTTTTGTGACTTTTTTCCAGTTTGGATTTTTCCCACTCCCTACTGGAGTTGTTTTTGTTTTCCGTTTTGTGTATGCTTAAGTGCCCACCTTGTGTCTAAGTCTGTGCCTGAGTCTCTGCTCCAATCACAGCCCCACACGGAACCCAGTGAACTGTCACAGTAACCTTGGGATCATTTTCGATCAAACTCCTATGAACGCCACGCCAATCATATCACAAAAAACGGCTTCTTTCATCTCAAACACATCGCCCGTCTCCACCCCTCCCTCTTCTCCTCAGCTGCTGAAACACTCATCCACACCTTCATCACCTCTCGACTGGACTACTGCAACAGCATCCTGTACGGCTCACTCGCCCGTCTGCTCTCCCACTCCCGTACCAGAGACCACATCACCCCAGTCCTTGAAAACCTCCAATGGCTCCCAATACAGCAAAGAATCCAGTTCAAGATTCTCCTCATCACATACAAAGCCCTCCACAACCTCGCCCCGTCATACCTTTTCAGAGCTCCTGCACCGTCACACTCCCAACCGCAACCTCAGATCCGCCGACGCCAACCTCCTTACCCCCCCCTACTCTGGCCAAGCATCGGACCTGGGGGGACAGGGCCTGCTCCATTGCTGCCCCCTCCCTCTGGTCACTCGCCACTTTCAAAACTGCACTTAAAACTCACTTATTCAAATCTGCTTTTAACCTCCAAAGTCAGTCATGTATGTTTTCTTTCTTTTCGTGTTTTTTTTTCTTTCTTACTGTTGTGTCATAGATTTTGTTCTTATTATAAATGCTTTTATTGTTTCTGTTTTTACCATGTAAAGTGTCTTTGAGTGCCTTTTTAAAGCACTATATATAAATAAAATGTATTATTATTATAGTGAAGTGCCGGGAGCAGGCTAGGTGTAGTGGACTGGAGTAACCAAGTACATCCAGGATGCTGTCAGCACATGTAAGGACTGTCTGGAGGCCAAGCCGACACAGCAAAGAGAACCTCTGATCACTACCCGCCAACCAGTCGCCCATGGGAAAGAATAGCAGCCAACATATGTGAGCTGAACAAACAGAACTACTTGGTAGTTGTTGACTATTCAGAGAGCGAGAGAGACAGACAAATTTTCAGGCAGAGCTTTCATGCATTTCTCTAAGGAATATGAATTCAGACATATCACTTCCAGCCCTCACTACCCTCAAGCAAATGGCAGACAGAGCTGTGCAGACAGCCAAACGGCTCCTGAAACTAACTGACCCTTTCTTAGCCCTCTTGGTCTTAAGAGCGACCCCGTGTCAAGCCACGGGTGTGAGCCCAGCTCAGCTCCTGCTAGGCAGGCAAATCCGTACTACAGTTCACTGGAGGCTAATCTACAACCTGGATGGCCAGACCTCCACAAAGTGAGACGGAGCAATGAGAGAATGAAACAGAGCTACAGACGGGCCTACGACAGGAATAATGTCAGACCTCTACCAGACCTTCAGCCTGGAACCAGCGTTGCTGTGAAGCTGAATGATGAGAGACAAAGTCTGCTTCAGTCCTTAAGCAAGGTGACACACTGAGGTCATACTTAGTCCAGACGGATAAAGGAGTACTGCACAAAATTCAGAAAATATGACAGTTCAACAATGGGCACCAAAATGTGTCGTGTCTTCAGGTGCTAGCGAATGAAGTCATGAATGCAGCCAAGCTAAATACATTTTTGACTGCAAAGTACCTGGAATAGCAGGGCAAACTGAAATGTGTATGTTTCTGTTCATCACTATCAAACTGATCTAAAGAATTTTCAAAGGTTTGATTGAAAGGTTTTAGAATACAAACAGAATGGCATCCAAGAGTACAAATGGTAGTAGGCATATGCTTAAAACCTCTTGAGCCCGAGATCCCGCTTTAAAAGGGGGATCAGAGTGTACACATGTAGTACAAATCACTTCTGAGAACGAATGAAATTATATTTTAAAATATTTAAAAAACGTACATGACGAAGAGATTATGATAAATTGAACCATGTAACCTATTTTAATCACTCAAGAACAAAATATATATATATATACACAAAGTACTTCAAGGTACTACAAGTACTACCACAATTTCGCCTATTTCTCACCAGGAGAAGGCGAGCAATATTCACCGTTATCGATCCAGCCACGATCTACGGGACTTTTCAGACAAAGAGCATATCCAGCAGGACCAGCAGAACACACAGCATTGAACTATAGCTTCAGAATATTTCTACTTTTCACCGTTAAAAAGTTACAATTATTCTACCTTCAACACACAGCCTAACAGCATAAATATTGAAACGCTTCGTACCTTTGAGATGTTTTTCTGGAAGAAAATTATGGGGTCAGATCAGTCTCAATAATTGCAAATGCACACAGAAAGATTCACAAATGCGCACAGAACAATTCACAAATATATTCGATTTACAAATGCATGCAGAACAATTCACAAATACATTCCAATGCACAAATAAATAAATTACGATTTATATAAATGTAAAAAAAAAATCACAAATATATTTCTGCATTTGTATGTATTTGTTTGTGGATTTGTATGTATTTATTTGTGGATCGCACTGCATTTATTTGCAAATCGCTTCACATTCATTTGTGGAATTATGAGACTGTCCTGCCGTCGCTGGATTCACAAATGCGTTTTTTTCAACATAGACCTATCTGTAGCCAATCAGATGTCAGCCTCATTTTCAACCAATCACATGAGCGCAGCTCCCCCTCCCCTCCCCACGAGACTGGAAATAAATATTGTAGCCGTCTATGTTCACCCAGAGCTCTACGATACCTCATATCAGTAGAGACCGGAACAAACTATGTGTATAAATGTTATTTCGGAGTTCCTTTTTGTTGGTTTATTGCAGTTAAATCACAGCCAAATCAGTTTATGTTGTGTTCATACAGCTATGGTAAACAGCCGACGTGTGGCTTGCTAGACACAGTGAATACAGTTCGATGAAATCCACGGAGCTCCTCCGGACTATGTTATGAACCAGACATGACGCCGTTTAGTTCCCCATGATATCTGGGACTTCCACAACACATACTAAGCAGAAATAGAGGTTATTTTTTCCACAGTTGACGGCGGACAGTTGAACGGCTATCAGGGCGATAAGCCGCGCTCCCTCACCGGCGTGTCCAGCGCGATTCACCGATTCACGCGAATGAACACAAATAGTCCCTGGCGAGACCGGCGGCACGAATAACGCCGCGCGAATCGTGTTTGGTGTGAACTGCAGCATTACGCTGGCAGCCTCGTGGCCTCATTGTTTGTACCATATGGTTTACACACACATAGTTTGGTCCAGTCTCTACTGATATGAGGTATCGTAGAGCTCTGGGTGAACACAGACGGCTACAATATTTATTTCCTGATTCAACACAGCTGACAGTCTCGTGGGGAGGGGAGGGGGGAGCTGCGCTCATGTGATTGGTTGAAAATGAGGCTGACATCTGATTGGCTACAGACAGGTCTATGTTGGAAAAAACACATTTGTGAATCCAGCGACGGCAGGACAGTCATAAATCCACAAATGAATGTGAAGCGATTTGCAAATAAATGCAGTGCGATCCACAAACAAATACATACAAATGCAGAAATATATTTGTGATTTTTTTTTTACATTTATATAAATCGTAATTTATTTATTTGTGCATTGGAATGTATTTGTGAATTGTTCTGCGTGCATTTGTAAATCGAATATATTTGTAAATCCTTCTGTGTGCATTTGTAAATCAAATATATTTGTGAATTGTTCTGTGCGCATTTGTGAATCTTTCTGTTTGCATTTGTGAGTCTTTCTGTGTGCATTTGCAATTATTGAGACTGATCTGACCCCATAGAAAATCGGCCCGAAAAATATATAATCCATTTCCTGCATTTGCAGCAGCTCTCTGTCCTTCCTCCTTTCGAAACAACTGAGTTTCTCTGAGATTCTATGACGAATGAGTAATAATTTCAGTTTTGGCCAATGGGTTTGACCCATGGGGGCGGATCACAGTTTTCGATTATTTTATTGGCTTAATATTCGGTCAAACAACTAAAAGAACGAATCACTACACTGCCCACAGTCTTCCGGGTTCAAATCTGTGGGAATTGCGCAAATCGGCCGATCACAGGCTGTGTTAGGTTCAAATACATCACGTAAAACTCAAATTCTGAACGAAAATTAGCCATATTTTACAGGTTTTTATATAGCCCAGGCTCTGAAAATGATGCCAAACTGCTGTATTAGATAGATTGAACATTATTAGTGATAAAAGAAGTGAAATATAGAGTTATATAGTATTTAAAAGTACAATAAAACAGCTATATCGGCTGCTTCCAAAATCAGAATTGACGTTGGCTGACCTCAGCTGACCTGTACACCGGCATTGATTTCTCAGGCATAATTCACTCTATCAAAGCCAATTTCTTTTTTTAAAAGGACTGCTGACGTGTTGTGATATGATTTGAGAGAGTTTAAGCCTTCGTCTGCATCATTTCAAATCAATAAAAGTGCTTTTTCTTTCAGGCGAACCTGAACATTTTTAATTTGAGCTGTGTGTTATATTCATTCAGCATTAATCAGTAACATATACACTGATATGTTCATACGCTACCGTTCAAAAGTTTGGGGTCACTTAGAAATGTCCTTATTTCTCAAAGAAAAGCACTGTTTCTTTCAATGAAGATAACATTAAATTAATCAGAAATACACTCTATACATTGTTAATGTGGTTAATGACTATTCTAGGTGGAAACGTCTGGTTTTTAATGAAATATCTACATAGGTGTATAGAGGCCCATTTCCAGCAACTATCACTCCAGTGTTCTAATCGCCTTAGAAGACTAAATGATGATTAGAAAACCCTTGTGCAAATATGTTAGCACAGCTGAAAACAGTTATGCTGGTGAGAGAAGCTATAAAACTGGCCTTCCTTTGAGCTAGTTGAGTATCTGGAGCATCACATTTGTGGGTTTGATTATACTCTCAACATGGCCAGAAAAAGAGAACTTTCATGTGAAACTCGCCAGTCTATTCTTGTTCTTAGAAATGAAGCTATTCCATGCGAGAAATTGTGAAGAAACTGAAAATTGACACGAAATTGTCTGGGTGACCCCAAACTTTTGAACGGTAGTGTATATAAAAAAACTATCACAAGTGTTAGTGTTATAATTCCATTGAAATTATTCAAATAGACCTTGTAGTTAGCGAGATAAGCCCCTTTCAGTACGGGTATGACATTTTCGAGCAGAGGTCTCAAAATAGGCCTAGGGTTTAAGAGGTTAAATGCCGTGTGGACAGAAGACTCAGGGAGCCGCAACAGAGGGGCCGAAGCATGCGGCTCCGGAGCCGCGGGTTGCCAACCCTTGTATACCTCCTCCACTCTAGTGTTAAACACAGGAGCCACCCAGGGCTCTGTGCTCAGCCCCCTCCTTGTTAACGCTGTACACCCACGACTGCCACCCCAAACATGAAGAGAAGTCTGTTGTGAAGACACTATCGCCATCGGCCGGATTACAACTAACATTGAGATTTCATGTAGACAGGAAATCAACAACCTATCAAGAGTGGTGTTCAGAGAACAACCTACTGTTCAACGTCAGTAAAACCAAGGAGCTGGTTGTTGATTTTAGAAAAAAGGAGGGGAGGACATACACCCCTGTCTACATCAATGGAGTGTAGGGTGGAGCAAGTGAGCAGTTTTAAGTTCTTGGGCATCACCATCACTAACTACCAGACATGGTCATCACACATCTTCATTCTGGTGAAAACGTAGGGCAAAATGTCGGTCTCAGGTTTGTGTTAACTTTTAGAGAGGAGCAATAGAAAGCATCCTGACTGGAAACAAATGGAAAAAAATTGAAAAAAAATGGAATGGGATGTGCGTGGCTGCTTCAGCGTCACAACAGTCACGCTAGCCCACTGACCAATCACGGCGCACGCTGAGCCAGCTGCACGTTAATGCTGACGTACTTGTAGGCTACCTAGAATACTCTGGCACGTAAAAGAATACGCCCAACATGTCAAACTAAAGATCTGATTGGTTGAACACTGTGACAATCAACAATATCGTCCCCATATACTCTCTGCTTACCTAGAGACAGGGGTGAGATCTGATTGGATAAAAGCTCTACTTAAAACAAGCTGCACTGGAAGCAGAGCAACTGAGGAACACAGTAGCTGTGCAATGAGAAAATAAGCTAATTGGGAAAAAAATTATTATACATGTAGTGTATTTATGAAAATTTGTTAAATTATAAAATAGCTATAACTTTGTGATCCTCTTTAGGCCAGCAGAGAAGGCTTTGTTGGCCCTGACGGCCCACCACTGCTGGGTGGGCATATCCGGCATAGCATTAGACTGGTTTACATCTTACCTCGCTGACAGACATTTACCTCTCCACTGTCTTGTGGTGTACCGCAGGGCTCGGTTCTGGGGCCTCTGTTATTTTCCCTATATTTGTTGCCTTTGGGACGGATTATAAAAAGTCATAATGTTGCCTATCATTTACATGCTGATGATATTCAACTCCATTTTTTATTTAAACCCAGCAAGGTTTTCACAGTAACTAGGCTCCTGGACTGTGTAAATGCTATCAGAGACTGAAAGGCAGAAAACTGCTTACAACTCAACGACATTAAGACGAAGGTTCAGGTTATTGCACCAGATGAAGTTGTCCCTACGATCAAGCAGAGTATTGGTCCACTCTCCTTTGCTCACCACTTCAACCTGCGTGATCTAGGGGTAATATTTGACCAATCATTGTATCCCCATGTTCAGCAGCTGTCTAGATCCTGTTTTTTCCACCTAAGAAATATCAGCAAACTGAGATCTGTAGTATCAACAGCTGAACTAGAGATGATCATACATGCCTTTATCTCTTCAAGCATTGATTACTGTAATACATTTTTCTCGTCATTCAGTGTATCTGCTCTCAACCGTTTGCAGGTAATCCAAAATGCTGCCGCCAGATTACTCACTAGGACAAATAGACGGTCTCACATCACCCCCATACTCCGATCTCTTCACTGGCTCCCTGTAGCATTTAGGATCCACTTTATGTCCTACATATGTGACTGAACTACTTCACCCATATTCACCCGCCCGCACTCTCAGATCGAACGTGTCAGGTTATCTGTCTGTCCCACGCACTCTCCTTAATACCCATGGGGACCGAGCTTTTGAGGCAGTAGCACCAAGGCTGTGGAATACTCTGCCTGCACCCTTAAGTTTTGCTGATTCCGTGAATTCTTTCCAGAATCAGCTCAAGACACACCTGTTCAGAGTGCTGTTTGTTTAAAACTCATGTCCTATGCTTTTATGCCATGTTTTCATTGTGTTCTTTCAGTTTTTTTGTGTCGTCTTAAATGTAAACTTTGTGCTATGCATGTAATTCTACTCATGTTAAGCACTTTGTGACTAATGTCTGTGAAAAGCTCTTTATAAATAAAATGTACGCCGGTGACAAAATCGATGGCAATGTGAGACCATGGCCGACGGGGCACTGCCAAGGGGCGTATAAAGCCAGGGCTTGGTTTGTTGAATCCCTGGTTTTGTGCGCAGACTGGACAAGCTGTGACAAACTCTCTGGTGTCCTGCTCCATAGACGACCACCAGAACCGCCTACGAAGGAAGGAGAGCGTGCGAGTTAACCCAGGGTGACAGGTAAGTTTTGTTGTGTGTGCCCACTCCAGCACACAAGACTTCATGGATTCTGAGAGAAACAGTCTGTTGGGTGGACCGTTGCCTGGATCTGGCTGCTGACACTGAGCTTCCCTGACCTCCGCTTTTATGTCCCAGATTACCATGACGATGACACAAGATTCTGGGAGGGTGGGCTCAGGTGGAGCATCTCGCTCATCTTAGCCACGACTTACAAAAAGCAGCAATACCACAGCCCGTTCTGAACAGGCTATGCACTAATCTAACTATAAAGCAAGGAATCTCTGTCTCTTTGTCTGTCTGTGGGTATGTCTATCGCATATCTCTACTCGGCGGGTGTATTTCTGGGGACCAGAGGAAGTGCAGTGTCAAAGTTGGTGCAATTTGGGCACAGAATTTTAATATTATCGTTCAATATTAAAATTCTTTGAATAAACAAACCTTCTAGAGGCATTCTGCAGTTTTAAACTAGCAACTCTCACCACAAACAAGCTGTCTCTCATCTGGTTTGCAGCAGATGATGTAGAGCGGTGTAAAATCAGTGTGAAACACTGTAGGATAATGGTAGCCTGAGATTCACGGTTTGCCACGCTCACTTTGTAAAAAAGCAGTACGAGCCATGAATCTAAAACAAACGGCACACTACCTAAATGATTGAGTCCATGGGATTGAATGCATTGCCTCACCTGCTAATGCTCCTTACACCAGTCAGCACATTTTTCACCTTACCTCCCTTCCACCTCAGCAGATAAACATTAGAGCAAATGATGACATTCCTCACCCAAACATATAGGGCTTCTCTCTTATTTATTTTCTCTTATTTTCCCAGATGGAGCGAGAGATAAAGAAAGGGAGTGAGGAACGAGGAGAGACATTCAATTTGATTGTCTCAGGTTTTATTAAATATGAGCTTCGTGCTCTGAAGGTATATCTTGTCCTCCATAAAGAACACACCCAACTCAATGACTTTTTGCTAATGACATATATGTTGAATCAGCTTATCCTTGGTATTATGAAATAAGCCCTGGAAGAGCTTATAAGTAGAAATGGGGAAGGAGGAGTGAAGGTGGAGGGTGTGGTAATAGCAGCTGGGCAGATGATTAATCATTGGAGTGGATCAGTAGGGACAGTAGAGGTGTTGGGTTAACATTCCTCTGCTGCTCTGTCCAATACCTTCAACATGGCTCTCTGCTGATGAATACAAACACACAGTTGTACTGAATAAATTGTAATGATGACAGAGGCAATACACTCTCATTTCCATCTAATCAAATTCAGCTTGCCTGAAACCATGACGCTGTAGAAACCCCTCTTGCCATTGGTACAAACATCCATGTTCCCCTCAAAATGAATCATCATGACTTAGCTGATCATCATCAGGTCAAAATTTCCCTTTGCCCATTACTTTGGTTTATGACCAAATACATGCAAAACTGATGACATCAGCCTCAGCTGTACTTTGTGTTTAGTGCTGATTAGCAGCACTATATTTATCTATCAATGGCATTAGAAAACAATTCAATGCAGAAAATGAAGAAAATTACGCTGTACTCCGAACGGAAAGGGAGATGGCTACCTACTCTCTATTTTTTAGGGGGAGTTTTTCCTGTTCTGATGTGAGGGTCCCGGGACAGAGGATGCTGCATGTGTACAGATTGTAAAGCCCTTTGAGGAGAATTTGTGATTTTGGGCTATACAAAATAAATAAAAATTGAAACATTACCATAAATAATCATTTTTAAATTCAACTCCACTGGAGAGCAGAAACTCGTGATAAACTCAACACAACTAACTAAGTACAGAAACTGTTTTAGAACTTTGTCTCTTTTCCTATAATATGTACCAGGTTTCAGAATCTTTTCCTTTGGAACTCGCTGAAAATGATGGACACATAAAATACAATATTGCTGAATTAAAATTCGAGCATTTCTGCATTTATTTATGTATTTTGTTGTGTGAGACATCAATCAATT
Source organism: Pholis gunnellus (assembly GCF_910591455.1). Lineage (NCBI taxonomy): Eukaryota > Metazoa > Chordata > Actinopteri > Perciformes > Pholidae > Pholis > Pholis gunnellus. Next base: position 678,188 of record NC_136534.1, read on the forward strand.
GATACTAAGAAAGTTATTGTGTTTGTTTACTATTTTGGTATTTCCTGCTGTTAACTGTTTGATATTCTTGATATGGGAGCCCACAATTATAATACATTATAGTGTTCATAATTTTGTATTATATGCTGTATCAAAACTGTAAATAGACAATTACTTTAATTCAAAATTAATCAATTTTTACTATTATAATTATCATGAGCACAGCAATCTTTTTAAAGCACAATGACAGGTAGCTGCAGGCAACATTGTCTGAACTTTGTAAATGTAGTTGTTTCACCTTTGTCAGTTTGAGCTTGGCTGTTTGGAAATGAGGACATTTGATGTGATTAGTTTTCTCAGTATTTATAATGGAATACATACAGTAAATGTAGAATTGAAATCAAACTTAGAAAAATCCAGTTACAAATTGCAGCTAATAAAATTCAGAAGTTTTCATACATGATAGCTCATTAGAGAATAATTATGAAGCAAAATTGTAAAACTGAATTTCACTGCAGACTAACAGACTAAATGATATCAAATTTGTGTTTAGAGAAACATTTTATGTGTCTTTCTTTTTGTGAAAGGGAGGGTAGTCTACCTTTCTTGAGGGAGCGCAAAGGAGTTTTGTAGCTTTCCCCATCGCATATACAATACACTTCACATACACTGAAATGTAACAATTGCATACATGCAGAGAATGATAATCATATCTTTGCATTGGGCCTCAATTTTGCTCATCAAAATCAGCGTACAACTGTCAGCAGCCTTAGAGCTGGCGCCTAGTTTGCTCATTCAGTGAAACTGGTAATAACTGTTCATGTTTAGAAAGTCTTCATTTAAAAAAAGTTAAAGTAGGAATGTTAGCTAAAAACCGACAAACCATTTTGTGATGTTTACCAGATCAACATCAAATTTAGTCAGTGTATTGATGGTGCTGAAAAAGGTTTGGAGTTTTCATGGGGTGCTGATGTCGTGGTGACACGTTATCTGTCAGGCAACAGGAAGATGTTGTAAAGGGGCTAGGAGTGCTTGAAAATGAGCTAAACTTGCGACACACATTAAAAGTGCTAAATTGTGTTATCTGATATTGTTTTTCTGGTTGGGTGGGGCAAGGGGGCGAAAGCATCACCAACTAAATTTCAAAGAAGCAGCCTTTGAGGTGATCCATAGACAGGGGCACTGCAGAACCCGAGACACAGATTTGGGAGTCTTGTTTGTTACGTTTCAGGTCCACATATTGTAAACTAGAGGAAATCTGCTCAGATGTATTAGCATCAGATATTAGTCCAAACGATGTGAGCTCTCTCTTTAGACTCTATTCCTCAAAACTGCTTGTTCAAAAATTTCAAATGTTTTATTTTGAAAAACGTGTGGCATCCAGTTTTTTTCTTCGCTCCCCCCACTCACAAGCCCGTGGCAAATCACACATCCGCTCAGTCGTAACAATCCGTCCCGTAGGCAACCTTTCCAGTGGTCCCTCATGGTCAAGGAGCAGCTCCAGCACTGGCATTGCAATTTTCTGGTCTGTTTAGACTGCAAGGCGGTAAAGTCACTGGTCTTTCAATCAACATTCCGGTTTGTCCCGTGCCCATGGTCCAGTACAGGTAAGTGGCTCATGTCTGGATGCATCACTGATAAGTATTCAACTTTTTATCACTAACAGCTGCAAGCTGATGAGATGGGCCTGGCTACACCATGATGACCTTTAATCTATCAGATGACCATTTTATCATATAGAAGACCGTTGATTTTCCTTAAAAGCAGTCATACTTAAAGTGTGAATCCCCTGGCTGCATGTGTTTGACCATAATGGCTGTATGCATTTGTGAAAAAGAAAGAAAATACATGTGATTATGTGATTTTTGACTATTTATGACATTTATGTCCATCTCTCTCAGGGGGAATGTTTGGACACAATGTGTGTGTGCATGTGTGTATGAACATGAAGAAAGTAAGAGAAAGTAACAGAAACACAGTGACAGTGCCCTCCAGAATCATTGGCACCCTTAATGAATATGAGCAAAACAGGCTGTGAAAAAATGTCTTTGCTTTTTATCCTCTTGGTCTTTCACTCAAAATATTCACAAAAATCTTACCTTTTCATTGAAGTAAAGCTATTGAAATAAATGATTTTTTTTTACATTAAATACATATTTTTCTCGAAAACATGTGTGCCACAATTATTGGCACCCCTAGAAAATCTCAGGATTAAAATCTAACTGAAGTACAATTCCAGTCATATTTTACATTTTTAAGTTCACCTGCTTGATTAGGAACTCTTAAGTGGTCAACCGTGACTTCCTGTTTCACTGGGGTATAAATATGAGGTGACAAAGGCCAAATTCCCTTTGTCATTCATCACTGAGGGAAGGACCCGAGAACACAGTGACGATGTGCGGCGAAAAGTTGTTGAGCTACACAAATCAGAAAATGGATATAAGAAAATCTCTAAACAGTTGAAAATACCCATTTCCACTATCGGAGAAATAATTAAGAAGTTTAAAGTGACAGGGGATGTTAAGAATCAGCCTGGAAGAGGACGTGTGTACATTGACCTCACGCACCATGAGGAGGATGGTTCAACTGGCAAAAGAATCTCTAAGGATCACAGCTGGAGAATTGCAGAGGTTAGTTGAGTCTTGGGGTCAGAAAGTCTCATTACATTACATTACAGTCATTTAGCAGACGCTTTTATCCAAAGGGACTTACAATAAGTGTATTCAATATAGGTATTCAAGAGAAATACTAGTCACCAGAAGTAATAAGTGCATCTCCTTTGTTAAACAAGTATCTAAGAGCATAAACCAGATCAAGAGTACAGTGCAGAAACAAACAAATACAATAAGTGCAATGAACTAACACGAATACAATAAGTGCAACAAACTAATACGAATACAATAAGTGCAACAAAGTAATACGAATACAATAAGTGATAAGTGGAAGGCTCAGGGTAGTACTTCTTGAAGAGGTGGGTTTTCAGCCTGATGAAAGATGGGCAGTGACTCTGCTGTCCTGACGTCAGTGGGGAGTTCATTCCACCACCTAACAGCCTCTGGCAGGAAGCTTAAAATGGGCCGTGGTTGGACCTTCCAGCAGGACAATGATCCGAAGCACACCTCAAAATCTACACAGAAATGGTTCACCGACTACAGAATAAAGGTTTTGCCATGGCCATCACAGTCCCCCAACCTAAACCCCATAGAACAGGGGTCTTCAACGTTTTTCAGGCCAAGGACCCCCAAACTGATAGAGAGATGGAGCAGGGACCCCCGACTATATATATTGTGTAAATTGTGTTTTATATTAAACTGGGCCTAATAAATGTGGAAATGGAAATGAGTGATGGCCTATTAGTGCCACTGCCATGCTTAAACATACATGTTAACTTGCATACAATACTGAACTATTAAAATAATGGACAGATTCATGTTTAGAAAAAAGAAAAAATTGTCTAATCAACCAAAAATGTCACGGACCCCCTACAGTACCTTCGGACCCCCTAGGGTTTGCGGACCCCCTGTTGAAGACCTCTGCCATAGAACAGCTGTAGGATGAGCTGAAGAGGAGAGTCCACAAGCGTCAACCTCGGAATCTGAAGGATCTGGAAAGATTCTGCATGGTCTCAGATCCAGTGCCATGTGTTCACCAACCTCATCCCCCATTAAAGGCGAAGACTCGGAGCTGTTATCTTGGCAAAGGGAGGTTGCACAAAATATCAAATGAAGTGGTGCCAATAATTGTGGCACATATATTTTTGAGAAAAATATTTGTTTCATGATAAGTTTCTTTCAATTATGTTACTTCAGTTAAAGGTTAGATTTTTGTGAATATTTTGAATGAAAGATCATGAGGATAAACAATAAAGACATTTTTTCGCATCTCGTTTTGCTCATTTTTACTAAACGGTGCCAATAATTCTGGAGGGCACTGTAAATCCTAAAATGAATGTTGATCTACACCAATATTTGTTCATATCTACATGGAGTTCTGTTTGGAGCAGGTATATGCAATACAGTCTCACTCCCAATTCGTCAAGTATCACTGTTGTTCAGTGGTCCTACGCTTCAAACTATGATGCTCTAGGTACCCCTCTAGCATCAGTTTTGGAAGAGACAGGGATAGAAAGTGAGTTTCCACTTGTTTCTTTTTTTTAATCATCCGTAGTCACAGGAAACGTACAGGACCTGTCCTACCGATGAAGGATCTTTGACTGAGAAACACCCACTGTCTGTGTGACTGCACAGTTGCTGTATGTGTGAGAGCATTCGTACCCAACAGCTGTTTCTACTCCATCTATAGTGTTAGCTGGTCCAAACCTAATTAAAAGTGTCTGCAGAGGGAGAGAGCTGGTGCTGAGCGCTGGTGGTAATGTGATGTCACAGTGGATTAGGCTGATGGGCCGACTTTTGTGTGTGTGTGTGTGTGTGTGTGTGTGTGTGTGTGTGTGTGTGTGTGTGTGTGTGTGTGTGTGTGTGTGTGTGTGTGTGTGTGTGCTTGTTGGAGGGCGGCAGTCAGCTCAGTTTAGATTAAAATGTCTATAAAAAAAGCAGCAGCCCAGACATTTTGTGTTTTCTACTACTATAAAGGGCTGACTTTGTTTGAAACTTATATCTACTGGAATAAAAATTCAAGAATCTAATATGCTGAAATGGAACCTCAATGTTAACATAACATTTTTAAACATATTTCAGAAATAAAAACATTTGCGAAATATTGTTAACTGCTGTCCAAAATAGAATTTAACATCAAATCCTCTTTAAATATTTCAGTTGCAAGCCAAACATTTCAATTTTATGCTACTTCCATCCTTCAGAAAATCTGTTATGAACTTCAAATATAGACTTGTTTCACCTTTGTCAGTTTGACCTTGGCTGTTTGGAAATGAGGACATTTGATGTGATTAGTTTTCTCAGTATTTATAATGGAATACATACAGTAAATGTAGAATTGAATTTAAACTGAGAAAAAATCCAGTTCCAAATTGCAGCTAATAAAATTCAGAAGGTTTCATACATGATAGCTCATTAGAGATTATTTATGAAGCAAAATTGTAAAACTGAATTTTACTGCAGACTAACAGACACAATTATATCAAATTTGTGTTTAGAGAAACATTTTATGTGTCTTTCTTTTTGTGAAAGGGAGGGTAGTCTACCTTTCTTGAGGGAGCGCAAAGGAGAGTTCTGTAACTTTCCCCATTGCATATACAATACACTTCACATACACTGAAATGTAACAATTGCATACATGCAGAGAATGATAATCATATCTTTGCATTGGGCCTCAATTTTGCTCATCAAAATCAGCGTACAACTGTCAGCAGCCTTAGAGCTGGCGCCTAGTTTGCTCATTCAGTGAAACTGGTAATAACTGTTCATGTTTAGAAAGTCTTCATTAACCCTCCTGTTATGTTGTGGCTCAAATTGACCTGTTTTGAAGTTTGAAAATCTAGAAAAAATATTTTAAAGTACTTTTTCTGTATGAAACTTCTTCTGCTTGCCTTAATTAGTGTAATCAATGTTAACACACACACACCATGTTTCATCCTAATCTCACACGCACAAACTCTTTCTCACTACCCCACCTGTGAGAGAAATACAGATACTATTTTGACTTTGGCGGGAACCTTTTATTTTTTTCTCATTTTTTTTCCCGCAGGAAAACTCCACCCACACTTAGCAGGGGAAAGCAAGGCGAAACATACAAAATGGTTGCTTGGGAGTTCTGCCAACATTTCACTCTGCAGATACATACAACACAGCAGCTTACTGTAGGACAACATGAGCAACAGAAACAAAAGGATGACAGCCCTGGAGGCTCTGGAACACATCCTTGATGAGGAGTATGTGTCTGAAGATGAAGACCATCTTGAGGTCAATTCAGATTATAATGGTACTGATTATGAACCATCAGATGAGGAAACTGATATACAGTGAGTACGCAAAGTATTCGGACCCCTTTAAATGTTTCACTCTTTGTTTCATTGCAGCCATTTGCTAAAATCTAAAAAGTTCATTTTATTTCTCATTAATGTACACTCAGCACCCCATCTTGACAGAAAAAAACAGAAATGTAGAAATGTTTGCAAATTTATTAAAAAAGAAAAACTGAAATATCACATGGTCATAAGTATTCAGACCCTTTGCTGTGACACTCATATTTAACTCACATGCTGTCCATTTCTTCTGATCCTCCTTGAGATGGTTCTACTCCTTCATTGGAGTCCAGCTGTGTTTAATTAAACTGATTGGACTTGATTAGGAAAGGCACACACCTGTCTATATAAGACCTTACAGCTCACAGTGCATGTCAGAGCAAATGAGAATCATGAGGTCGAAGGAACTGCCCAAGGAGCTCAGAGACCGAATTGTGGCAAGGCACAGATCTGGCCAAGGTTACAAAAGAATTTCTGCAGCACTCAAGGTTCCTAAGAGCACAGTGGCCTCCATAATCCTTAAATGGAAGAAGTTTGGGACGACCAGAACTCTTCCTAGACCTGGCCGTCCAGCCAAACTGAGCAATCGTGGGAAAAGAGCCTTGGTGAGAGAGGTAAAGAAGAACCCAAAGATCACTGTGGCTGAGCTCCAGAGATGCAGTAGGGAGATGGGAGAAAGTTCAACGGAGTCAACTATCACTAAGCTAAACCTGCGACACAAATTAAAAGTGCTAAATTGATATATGATATTGTTCTTGTGGTTGGGTGGGGCAAGGGGGCGAAAGCATCCCCAACTAAATTTCAAAGAAGCAGCCTTCGCAGTACGTTTCACTGGGATGTACAACATTTAGTAGGCACATGTATCACATATAGACTCTCTAAAGTTTTTCCAAATCCTGTTGAGACATAAGTCCTCTAATCCTTGATATATTCTTCAGGTGATAGGAGGCTGATTTTGTAATTGTCTTGATATGGCTGTTGAGGTCTGAATCCATAACTACACCTAGATTTCTGGCTTGGTTTGTGGTTTTTAACATCAGTGATTGAAGCTGAGCGCTGACTTTCAATCGTTCGTCTTTGGTACCAAAAACAATTAGTTCTTTGTTTATTTGAAGAAAATTCTGGCACCAGTTGTTGATTTGTTCAATGCATTTACCCAGCCCTCGTATGGGATTATAGTCCCCTGGTGATATAGTTATGTAGATGTGTGTGTCGTCTGCATAATTATGATAACACACTTTTTTGTTTTCCATAATCTGAGCTAGTGGAAGCATGTAGATGTTGAACAGAAGAGGCCCCAGTATTGAACCTTGGGGAACACCACATGTCATTTTAGTCAACTCTGATGTGAAATTAGCTACAGACACAAAGTATTCTCGGTCCTTCAAGTAGGATTCAAACCAGTTAAGTGCTGTGCAAGAGAGTCCCACCCACATGTTTAGTCTTTCTAGTAGTATGTAGCATGCAGCACTGAGATCCAGTAATACTAAGGCTGAAATTCTGCCACTGTCTGTGTTTAACAAACTCCTCCTACAGAGTTTATGCGATCAACATCAAATTTGGTTAGGACGATTTTAAGACGTTTATGAGGAAGACTTTTCAAAATGGTGAGTTTTCATTGAACGACCTTGACGTGGCGTGCGCCCACTTCGCTCCCATTCTCTGCCATTCGCTATGAAAGAGGGAGTTGTTGTAACTCCAAGGTACATTGTCCAATCCGCCCCAAGTTTCTTATGCATGATGCTAGTTCAGGCTGGAGCACATTTCCGTGCCAAAATTTTCACAAAGTCATAGCGCCACCTACTGGTATAATTAGATGGTCTTAATGAAAGACAGAAAGGGTTTTGTTGACAAAAGTGGTCCATCCATCCATCCATCCATTTTCCTCCGCTTATCCGGGGTCGGGTCGCGGTGGCAGCAGGCCAAGCAGGCTGACCCAGACTTCCCTCTCGCCCGCAACATTTTCCAGCTCATACTGGGGGATCCCGAGGCGTTCCCAGGCCAGCTGGGAGATATAATCCCTCCAGCGTGTTCTGGGTCTTCCCCGGGGTCTCCTCCCAGTTGGACGTGCCCGGAAAACCTCCAGTGGGAGGCGTCCAGGAGGCATCCTAATCAGATGCCCGAACCACCTCAGCTGACTCCTTTCGATGCGAAGGAGTAGCGGCTCGACTCCAAGTTCCCTCCTGATGTCCGAGCTCCTTACCCTATCTCTAAGGCTGAGCCCGGCCACCCTACGGAGGAAACTCATTTCGGCCGCTTGTACCCGCGACCTTGTCCTTTCGGTCACGACCCAGAGTTCGTGACCATAGGTGAGGGTAGGAACGTAGACCGACCAGTAAATTGAGAGCTTTGCCTTCTGGCTCAGCTCTCTCTTCACCAAGACGGTCCGGTGCAGCGCCTGCTTTACTGCTGCAGCCGCACCGATCCGCCTGTTGATCTCCCGCTCCATCTTACCCTCACTCGTGAACAAGACCCCGAGATACTTAAACTCCTTCACTTGAGGTAGGCACTCCGTCCCCACCTGGAGGGAGCAATCCACCGGTTTCCGGCAGAGCACCATGGCCTCGGATTTGGAGGTGCTAACTCTCATCTCCACCGCTTCACACTCGGCTGCAAACCGCCCCAATGAATGCTGGAGGTCAAGATCCGAGGAGGCCAACAGGACCACATCGTCTGCAAATAGCAGAGAGGTGATCCCGAGACCCCCGAACCTGTCGTTCTCCACCGCCCGGCTGCGCCTAGAAATCCTGTCCATGAAAGTCACGAACAGGACCGGTGACAAAGGGCAGCCCTGGTGGAGGCCAACACCCACTGGGAACGTGTCTGACTTATTGCCGAGAATGCGGACACAGCTCCTACTGCAGTTGTACAGAGACCGGATCGCCCGTTGTAACGGTCCAGAGCTGTTCCACGGCCGGGACGGAATCCGCACTGCTCCTCTTGAATCCGAGGTTCGACAAACGGTCAGAGCCTCCTTTCCAGCACCCTGGCATAAGCTTTCCCCGGGAGGCTGAGTAGTGTGATACCCCGATAATTCGAGCACACTCTCCGGTCCCCCTTTTTGAAAATGGGAACCACCACCCCGGTCTGCCAGTCCATGGGCACTGATCCCGACCCCCATGCGACACTGAAGAGGCGTGTCAGCCAAGACAGCCCAACAGTGTCCAGCGCCTTCAGCATCTCAGGGCGGATCTCATCCACCCCCGGCGCCTTGCCATCAAGGAGCTTTTTGACTACCTTAGCGACCTCTGCCAGGGATATGGGTGAGCCCCCCAGGTCTTCAGGCGCTGCCTCCTCTGCAGAGGACATGTTGGACAAAAGTGGTCTAATGATCGTATTTCCTTGTCTTCACTGGACTTTATTGAATCAGAGGGCTTGTGTCGACAGTCTCAACAATCACGCCGGACAGTTCAATGTTTTCTGCATTTTTATTTCCCTGAATGAACAGTATTTCCTCTATTTACTTTGGGGCTGTTTGTTACTATACTGTAACTGCACAAGCATTGTATCTCCGGTCGATTATTTTTAGCTCATAAAGATTTCAGTTCAGTTGTTCAGAAGGAAAATGCAGTTCCTAATATCTCACTAGGAATTGCTTTATACTTGACTCCCAGTAGTGACATGTTACTGCCAGAAACATACCTGACAGTGGCAAAGTGCACAGTAATTAAATTTTTCTACGGCTGGGAGGCATGTTCATTTATTTCAGGCGGGAAGACATTTTTTCTTCCTAGCACAACATGTCACAGGACTTCGTTGACTGATTGGCTTCGGGTATTCTCTGGCCGCACTCCACCCATCTATCCCCAACTTTGAGTTTAGCTGCACTTTACCACAATGAAACAGCCGCAGCTTGTTGAGCTTGAAGCAGCCGCCGCAGCTTTCCATTGACATTGCATGGCAGCTTACTGCAGGCCTCAGCAAGTATTGTATGTATCTGTATATCTGTGTCCTTCGTATATGTCAAGAAGCGTTTATCCTTTCTACTTTGCACATGGCGGGTGTAAGGACGTGCAGTCTCGAAGTTGGTGCAATAAACTTTGAATAAATAAGCCATAGCCCTCTGTGCAGCAGCAAGGCAACTGGACTGAGTCAAGCATGTGGCCCACCGTGGGCCTTTACAGGCCACAGCTCATTGACTGCAGTTCACTTCTGCTGCTGTATATAGTAACGTGGCGACTGAACTCCTCATTTCCGTGGAGTCAACGAGCGATGTGTTTCTTGATAATGGTGCAAGCAGCATTTCCGGTGGCCACGCAATCGGCCTGTTCAGAATGGCCACGCCCCGAACGGGCACTGCACTAGTCTACATGACTTCTCATCTTGAGACACCTAAGTGTCACATATCAGTCATGTGATATAGTTTACAATAAAGACAGGTGATTTGTGACAACCTGCATGTCAAACTGGAAGTAGATCTGCAATACAATAAATAGTTAATTGGACTTTTAGGGTCCATTGCCACAGAGGACACTTAAAATTGTTAATGACTGCATTTTTTTTAAACAATACTCCTCTAGTAACCTCTGGATTGTGTGTTACCTTTCTACTACTGCAAGGTCATCATGGATTATTCCCTACCCTAAGAAAGTAAGAAAATACTGAGACACGGACGAACACAATTTGATAGTTTTGGTCTAATCATGGGATTTGTGGACAATAAGGAAAATATCCAAAATTGTCTGTTCAGTCCTTTTGTTAGACTCTATATCTGGGTATTGTATAACCATGTTACTCAAAAGGTACAGCATGGGTCAATTTTGCTTCACTGTAGGCGATTTTGAAAACATTAAATAAAGCTCTAGCGTAAGTTCAGACAGGAAGACGATACTCTTGCATGAATAAGCCCGTAGTTTATTCCTCATACATCTGCTATTCACTACTCACACATGCTCACTCATTATTTCCTTGCTGTCATTGTTTGGGGCTGTCAATCATGAGATCAGCTGTTTAGATCAGCTGGTCTCCTCTATCCAATAGCACAACAAAACAATGACATCGTTAGCCTATTATCTTGCTGCTGTCTCTTAATATGATTGTCTCTCTACCTTCAGTACTTCATGCTGCTGTTACACACCCCTCCACCTCCCCATCTCCACCCAGTCTTTATCAGATTCAACTCATCATTCCATCAGCTTCATCAGCCACCTCTACCACCAGTGTCTGGACTCCACTGGGGGGGTTCATCTTGCTGCTGCTCAGGGCAGACACCCCTCGAATACAAATCTCCCTGTAGAGTCCAAGCACCAAAGACTTTATCATCACATATCATCTGTTAATAATACACATTTATCTTTTCTTCATCTGACTTGTCTCTCCTGATTAAAATACTATTATAATGCCAATTTCAAAAAAATATTTATATCATACTGGCATTTAGAATCCTGTCAGTCAAATTCAAGTGTGAAAATCACTGCATGGCTCATTCCATGCTGTTCTAGTCTCAGTGTATTTGATATTCAACGGAAAAACAGTCCTCCATGCTGGTTTTGCTGTCAGTATGTGAAGAGTCCGAATATGAAAAGCCTAACCCCCCACGGCAGTCGGAAAGGTAAAACTCCTTTTTTTATGGTATAAAGAAGTCATTTTTTAATAGGCTCCACGTCGTCTAATATTGATGGATCCGCTGACCCAATTTGAGAGACCTCAATCCCACTGGCAAACAGCAGGGTTAAGGCAGCATGAATGCCTCGGAGCAAGCCCCAGGCTGTGTGTGTGTGTGTGTGTGTGTGTGTGTGTGTGTGTGTGTGTGTGTGTGTGTGTGTGTGTGTGTGTGTGTGTGTGTGTGTGTGTGTGTGTGTGTGTGTGTGTGTGTGTGTGTGTGTTGGATGAAGGGCATGGTAAATACTTGTATCAATACCTGCATCATATAGACAACTTATGACTAAAAACTCCTTTGTCTATCTGTCTGCATCCGGAATTTACAACATGAGACTGCCTGGATGACATCTCTGTTATCCTCTTTAAACACTACAGACTGGAGCCTCTATGACAAAACAAACTTTCAGCCCATCAATGTCACAATGAAGCAAATGACGCAGACGGTGAAAAATGCTGAACGGAAATGAAATTTACAGCATCTCATAGCCAATCATGAAGACTTCCGAGTCGAATAAAAAACTGGGGCATATCGATTAATTTGCAGCCTTCAGTAGTGCAAACAGATTTATGTTTCATCAAACAAAATCTTCTCTTATCGCTATTCTATTTTGCACTGGTGTCAGTATTGCCTCTTATACACTTAATATGCATTACTCTATTGTGTATTTGTTTATATTTTTACTTCATTGTTTTTTCTTATTCTTCTGTTGTAATCTTTCATCAATCTCTGGCACAAGAATTTCCTTCGGAATTAATAAAGTTCTATCCTATCTTATCATATCTTATCTTAAAGGATCCAAGGGCGCAAGTGTCATAGGCAATGTCCAAGTACCACCTCCCATACGCTATAATCACAACAGAAACCGAAATATATCTTTTTGCCTTTGTAAGACAGCTGGAATTGCTGCAATTGAATCAACGTTACAATACTATGACATACAACTTAGGCCATGTCCACAGTACTCCGTTTCCATTTGAAAACGCATATGTTTTTCTACATTTACACTGAGCGTCCACACTACGCCGGAGTTTTCGGAGCACCAAAAACAGAGGAGTTTGGAAACACTCCTGAGGACGGATAAGTTTGAAAACTCCAGAGTTGCTTTGTCGTGTGGACGGCGTAAATGCATAAGTTTGGAAACGATCATGTGTTCACTACTTGATTGGTTGTTAGCAGTCACGACGTGTCCTTCCCTGATTCGTCACGCCCCTAAGACGTGACCCTTTCTCCGAAAATCACAAACAACAGTCTTGATAACCGATCGACTACCAGGTTAATTCAACATGGACAACTAATTACAGGTGTTGCTGACCTTGTTGTCTTTACTAGCAGCTGTTGTGCAGTTAAAGTTAAATTCATCTTTGCAGAGGAAGCAGCTGCTATTGGAGCGATTAGCGAGCGGCGTGTCCAGCAGACACGCCCACACATATGGCCTTCACGTTCGTTTACATAAAGTTTGTGTAGTACATTATTGTAAAACTGTGCCTAGTCTGGCACAATCATTTATTTTGACATAATTAAAGCTATATCATAAAATGATAAATACACTGTACCACCTGCCCATCAGGACTATCTAACATACAGGAACAGCCTGCGGGAGCAATTTGGGGTTAAGTGTCTTGCCCAACGACATTGACTAGCGGAGCTGGGATCGAACCGCCGATGATCTGCTCTAACACTAAGCCACAGTCTTATCTCATCCCATCTCATCTCAGACTGAAATGTCTTTGATTTAGTTAGCCGAACACAAAGGTTTTAATGATTTGTACATCTTAAACTTCAGTAAACACGTGGAATATGCTCATACTATGTCCTAGATAACCATGGCTCTGTAGAATCATTAATTAGTTACAGTACATTAGGTTACTACTATCCTTTAGGCCTCAACGAAGAACTGAATTTTTCATGCTTCCCCTAATTGATGATTACTGATTGCTGCAGTACTGTCCTTTTTTACAAGATTATATGTTACTTTACTGTATATGTTCTCTGGGCTGTCTGGTGCGCAAGAGGTTAAGACTACATCCACAATCTCCGTCCACACGGCGTTTCAGCATAGCTTTCCAAATGATCTCCGTCCAGACTGAAACGCCTGAAAACGAATATCACGTGACTATTCACGTACACTGGACATGCGGGTGGGTGCCGGTGTAAACCGGAAGTAGATTGGTTGCTTAGTTAAAAAGTATATAGTAGTCTTTAATAATGAAAGGTCATGCTTGATATAGGATCTTGCTTTATCTCTCACACATCAAATTTACTTTAAAATGAACACTTACACATAATGGTTGTCAATGTGGGTGTTCAAAGTCAGGTTTCTTCGAAAAGTGACTTCCTAAACATTTGCCTCTTTGGCCAGAGTGAGAGGAGTGTTTTGGGCAGTGAGCTGGATCATTGATTTGAGTTGGATGTTTCTGTTAAATCGGATGAGCTGGTAACACGTCTGGTAATTTGTCCTTCCCTTATCTGTCTGATTAACTGTAACTTAACTGCTTGTATTTTTACAATACTGTACCACAAAAACTTTATGTAAACGAACTTGAAGGCCATATGTGTGGGTGGGTCTGTGGGTGGGCGCTTTGATTTAATTTGTTTGCTTCACTTTCCTGTTCTTTTCTTCTTTACTATTATAAATTGAGTAACACATAACCAACAAATAAAAATACTTGTCTTGTACGTCATATTGTGCATTCTCATCAATAAAGTATGTATTAAAAAAAATGAAAATAGGATGAGCTGAGTTTTGGTGGTGTTGAGTTCATTTCTCCACATGTTAGTCCAAGTTTCTGTTGCTGTAATGCATGTTTAGAGTTGTTTGGCAGCCAATGGAATTGATTTAGAGTTGGTCCAGTAATCAGCAAATTGTGATTTATTTATGTGGAAGGTAGTGAGTAGTATGAAGGAGAAAAAGGAGGGGACTGAGGACTGCACCTTGCAGGACGCCAGCTTCGGGAGTGACAGGGTGTGATGGCAAATTTCCACTATGACGTATCAATTTGTTTTTATTGTCTTACCACTCAGTGTTTTGTCCCTTTTTATTTTAGTAAGGTTAATGAATGTCAGACATTGTCAGTGAGGGCCCTCTCAGGACCACTCACCACTCTGTCTTAATCAGGGGCATGATGTTGTCAGCTTAGATAAGCGGCTGTATGGGGTTGCAATCAGTGGACCATTCAGTGGTTAACCATTCAATGGTTGACCACTGAGTGGTCACTGCTCTCCAGATGTCCTAGTGATGAACTCCTCCTACCCCACCATGTGCTCAATGCCTTTATAAGTCGTACACAACCAACATTCGGGGTTCTTCCTCCTTCAGACCGCATTGCATTCTGTATGACGATTGAACCTTCTCTGTGCAGAGAATAAATACTTTAAAGACAAACTTCTTTTCTCAATGTTTCTTAATTTCAGTATCATAGGACTCACTCGGTACTATTAAATCATTTTTTCCACCACAAGGGGTGCAGAGGAAAGTGGAAACCTTGACCTTCTAGTCTATAGTCTGTAGAAGTCTATGAGAAAATGACTCTACTTCTCTCTTGATTTATTACCTCAGTAAACATTGTAAACATGAGTTTATGGTCTCAATCTCTAGTTTCAAGTCTTCTTCAATACAGCATGATGTTCATTTAGTAAATGATGGTCCATTTAGAGTCAAACAGACCATAAAGCAGGGGATGCTTTAGGGCGGGCTTACTGTGATTGACAGGTTGCTACAAGAGCTGTATCCGGCATCTCTACGTCACTTCTCCGCATTCCTAATATGGTAAATTCCGTTCATTAGTTGCGGAAAAAACAACATGGCAAGGGCCATAATCAAAGATGGTGACAGCTCGTGACAGTAGTCCACAAACCAATGGGTGAGATCTTGATGACTAAGTCTGCTTCTTAGAAACAATCTATGCTTCTGTTGCTTTCCAGGATTTGGAGGTATTGTTATGTTAACTTTGCATAACAGTTTAATGTCTTTCTGTATCAAGGTTTGTGATGGGGTCCTGGGAGCTCAGTGGCACGTAATGGGACATTCATAGAATGTATGTCATGTGTGAATATAAGAATGCCTCTTCTCCTTGTGTGGACTAACATTTTATTTGTAATATCTGGTTACATCGAATCAGTTCTTCAATGATGAATATATCAATAGTAAAGACGCCACAGAATGAGTGAGGGGCTTTTGGGTAAATCTGTGTGTTCTTGTTCCTTTCTTGCTTTCTTCTTGGGGTTAGTGCTGAGTTGTTCACTTTAATGGTCTTTGCTTTGGTTGAAGGTCTCTGCTAAGTTCGCTACATGGGGGGGTACAGGGGTGTGTGTGTGTGTGTGTGGGGGGGGGGGGGGGTTCCCTCAAGTTTGTCATGCAATAGTTGTCCCAAAATCTTTGATTTGTCTCCTCGAGTTAAATTAAATGCAAAAATGTAATATTAAATTACATTTCCTTTGCATAATGTTCATGTTTGCTTATTGTCTGCCTCTGATATTTTTTGTTTTCTAACAACAAAGCTCATGAATGAAATGCAACAGGAGCCCAGGTCTTTTTGAACAGAACAAGCAGACTCCTGATTGCTACTGCACCACCAGCTATGATAATGTAACATCCACAGGAAAATAAAAGCTGTGAGTTTTTCATCATGATGGATCACCTGTCTCAGATAAGTTCCAAGGCAAATCTAATAAAACTTTTCACAACAACAGTCTGTTCTTAGATATTGAGAAATTATGTCTGCGTGGCAACGTGTGAGAATGTATAAGAAGAGTGCACTCACAGCTGGAAGTGAGCGTGTACGGTTGAATGACTTGGCCATATGCTCGTATACCAACAAAATACATCTTGACTGCTGGGGAGACGTTCTGTTACTCTCTGTAGACACTCTGTTACCAGCTATGTCAGTGGTTTGATATATCTTGATTCAAACAGTTTAGTAATAAACATGTCACATGTGGCTCCGCTGCTGCACACATTAGAATCATACTACTTTAAAGAAATAAAATTTTAGGAATTCACTGACAGACTTTTTTTGAAGCATGTCAATTCTTTGTATGACTCCCCATCCCCATTGTCACAGGCCAGCTCTGTTTCATCGATGCAAAGTGACTGACCATTCAACACTCTCTGGCTGCACTTTACTCACATCTTAACTCCTTCTCTCTTACTTTCACATGCACATACTCATGTACATACACAGATGGTCTTTGTCGTGTGTCCATGCACACGCCCAGGCACTCCAGTGCATATTCTAAACACTAGGGGGCAACATAATTCTGTTCAAATCCCCTGCAAGTCATCAGAAAGTGAGTGCCAGGGCCTTAATAACTAATGATACACATTTGAGTCATCTTCTAACTCATTTGTAGGTATTATCAATTTTCAAAATGTCACATCTCTCTGGATATAATTTCGATGTATTTCTGTAAGCTCCTGAGAGACAAATATACACTATGGCCAAAAGTATTTGGACAGATACTCTTAATGTATTTGCAGTTTGGGGCTGTTGTTCTTGTTTGTGCCGAGACCTTTTTTTTCAATTAATAAAAATCTTGATGACAGTTCTATGATATTTTAGTACAGTGGTTCCCAACCTTTTTTGCACCACGTCCTCATTTTAAATTGACCGTGTCATTTCAGTCTGGCACTTTTAATAGAAACTTTATTTATATAGCACCTTTAAAAACAGAGTTTAAAAAGTGCTTTAGGTATATGGTGCTGGGTGGTGTAATGACATACTTCTCTCTTTACCCACCAATTGGTATGTTTGGGGTTCACATGCATGTTCGCCGGGCGAAGGCCCTATTGAAATCCAAAGAATTTTTATTATTATTAGGGCCCGAGCACCGACATAGTCGGAGCGGAGGACCTATTGTTATTCTAATGTTTATTATTACTTTGCCAGTTTCATCGCAAAAAGGAGGTGCTTGGGATACTGGGAATTTTTTTAAATTTGGCATGCAAGCCAGTCGTGATGAAAATTGCAGCAAGCCAGTCGTGATGAAAATTGCAGTCTGATTGGGGTGTCCAGCTGTGGTATGAAAAATTGGCTCCATCGCGCCCCCTGTTGAGTAGCTCCAACATTGGGTTTCACCTAGCTGTATGAAATTAAAAAAGTCATCTTGGAATTTTTCACTAAACCAAACAGGAAGTCGGCCATTTAGAATTTTATGACGTTTTTGGACCATTTGAAGGAGCCCTACTTTAACGAACTCATCCTAGAGATTTGACCCGATCGACGTCAGATTTTTTCAGTATGCTCTTGAGTCCTTGGCAGTGAAAAGTTACTCAAATTCGGCCGTACATTGTCTAATCTGCTCCAGATCTCTCTTAAGTCATAACATCTTGACTCGGAACACATCTATATGACAATTTAGAACCATAGTAATAGCGCCACCTAGTGGCAACTGGAAGTTGTACGTTTTGTACTTTGACATCCTGCTCCTCACAGATTAATCAGATCCCTCTCAAATCTTGTCAGAAAAGCCTTAAGACCTTGATAATGCTTTATTGTGAAGATTGTAAGAAGTTGTTGAAGGGCGGCGATGTGGCGACTCAGCGAATTTCAATCCGTCGCCATGAACGAATAAACTGATGTAACTCGACTCCACATCATCAGATCTTTACCAGATTTCACATGTTTGATTAGACTCCAGTCCTGAAGACATTTTTGAATCATAGTCATAGCGCCACCTACTGGTAACAGTAAGTTCAAGTCTTTATACTTTGGCTTGTTTCTCTTAGTAGGTAAATCAGATCAACATCAAATTAGTTCCACACAAATGTAAGAAGTTCATAATGCCAGGTCATGAAGCTTTTGATGTTTCGTCGAACACCGTTGCCGTGGCGACGCAGTCTACGCCGTGAAAAACGAAGGTAATTTTGAGAGGCTAAAAATGCTCGGAGCATAAGCAAACTTGCCACACAGATTTAAAGCCAAAAGTTAAGTTACATATTATGGTTTTAATGCTTCAAAGTGGCAAGTCGGCTCAATAGCTCCCCCTACAAAATTTCACCAATGCAGCCCTCGCAGTACGTTTGACCTAGATGTATGAACTTTAGTATGCTCATGTATCATATGCGGACTTAAACAAAAGTCTCTTGGGTTTATACTCTAAAATCAAAAGGAAGTCGGCCATTTCGATTTTTGTGTGAATTTTTCCTTGATAACTAGTCGCTATACTGTAACAAACTCCTCCTAGGGACTTTGTCACATCCACCTCAAATTTGGTCAGTAAAATCTAAAGACCTTTGCAATTAAAAGTTACTCAAAGATTTACATTTAATGGAATGGCGTAGCCGTGGTGTGGCAGCCATTTTACGTGATTTGACGATAAACAACAAGTTGATGTAACTCAACTGGACTTGCTCAAATCTGTCCCAAACTTGCCATTCTTGATTACATTCATGGCCTGAAGATGTTTACAAGCCAATTTTCACCCATAGTCATAGCGCCACCTACTAGCAACAGGAAGACCACGTTATGTGACTAACGGCATCTGATTTACATGACATTTACATGATGTGGTCTGCACTTGATGTAGAGGAACATAATGCATGTTTGCGCATGTTATCTAGCGCCACATAGTTGATGCAGGAAATGGTGGAATATTTACATATTTTCCAGCGTCACACAGTCCACGCTGGAAAAATATGTTAACTTAGAATTTCAGCAGAACAATCTCAAGACCTTTGTGATTAAAAGTTACTAAAAGCTTGAGGTTTCATCGAACGACATGGACTTGGTGTGGCAGCCATTTTACATGGTTCGCCATCATCCATCAAGCTGTTGCAACTCGACTGTACTTTGTCAAAACTGTCCCAAACTTGACATGCTTGATAACTGTCATGGTTTTAGGACTTCTACATGCCAATATTAACTCATAGTCATAGCGCAACCTACTGATAACCATGGCCATAAGCAGGATTCTATAATTACAGCGGCCCAAACACTGAACTTATTGAAAGGGTTCTAGCTCACACGACCAGAAAGACTTCTCTGATCTAAATATGTGCAAACTAAGATGTTTGTAGAACAGAAATTGGATAAAAGTTTCCAAATCCCACTTGTAAATGGAGTTTTCATTATTAGTAAATATTATTGTTTTTGTTCGTTTTCGAGCGTGAAGTTTGTTTATTTAAAATCAAACTGCACCCAGCCTAATTTGTATGATAGATTATTTTATATCGGCTCACCTTTTGGCTTAAGTGTAATACTTTACAAAAATATGTTTTTTTTCCAACATGGAACTATACATTCTCCTATTTCTCCTCGACTCTTCCAGCTTTGAGTCACTCAGCAGTGATTGTCAGAGCTACCTGCACAAACAAACAACCTGTATTTACTTTGAAAGTCTATGATGTTACTAACACTAAAGCGCATTCACACTTATTCATTTTTTTGTCGATTTTTTCAGGCTGACAGTTATGATTGTATTCGGAGGTACACTCAAAACATTCGAGGCTTAAGACTTGGTAAAATGACCTGGCTACGCTATTGTCGACACAGGAAATACCGTTTAACACGTGCACGCAGTGTACGATGGTCACAGAAATGCATGGCCGCACCAGAGTCCTGCCAGTACCCACAATGTGCGGGCCCGATCAATGCTGCTCGCAGCTTTAATTATTATATTGTTTTTTTTAGCTGAATTAAATGAATTGATTGAATTGCCTGATCCTAGGCCCAATACCTCACCATGGCTCGAGTTGGAAACCATCTTTTTGTTTCCAACTTTTCAACACTTCTTCATTGTGCCCTCGTGGTTCATATTCATAAATAAAGTTCAGTCAGACAACTCACAAGGAATAGATTATGTAAATGTAGATTATGTACAACACAGATATTTGGCATCTAGATTGTGACCTCATCACTCCCCACAAGGAAGCACCAAGCTCAACACAGCAGGGTGTGCCGTGGGGAGTAGTTATATTAAGTTGTCCCCTGGCGGGTGGAGATGATGCTAATGGAAGCAAAAAATTGACCGAGGCTCTGATGGCACTGACAAAGTGCACCGGCAGTGGCCCAACAGAATTGTTTTTTCCTTTTTGCCCTGGGTTCCCTGAGCAGGTCCCTGCTGCAAATCCCTGTTGTCAGATTCCAAAATCTGGGGGGGAAGTCTTCCCTGAAGAGTGGTTGTTATAGCAGCGTATTAATGGTCATGGTTTTGAAATCACATGTTCAACTATCATGTGTACTTTTGGAATGGAATGGATCCCTACCTCGAAGCTTATACATAAAAAGCTGCTGTAACTGGAGACAAGGAGAGGGAGACAGAATGCAACATGTGAAGGTGAATAGAATATATGTGTAATTTTATTGTTGACTTTTTTTCATTATTTTCTCAGAGGCTGAAGATATGTATATATGTTTGATATTCAAAACCACATCCAGTCTGATCCAGAGTGTGAGTGGAAGCACAACAGGGAGAAACTCAAGCAGACGGAGAGAGAAGAAAAATACATAAGAGTGAGAAAGAAAAAAAACAAGGCAAGGGGGGAATAAGAGAACAAAGGAGGCGAGAAGAAGAATAGCCGCTGTGAGGTGGATTCATGGAGTCCATACAGTCAGTTTATCTCAGGTAGTTAGAACACCTATATATCTACAGGGAGAGAATAGAAAGAGATGGGGGCAAAGAAGAGACAATGGAAAAAAAGAATGGATGGAGTGGGGGTGTAGAAAGAGATACAAACAGAAAACCAGAAATAGACAGAGACAATGAAATCAACACACATGCACTTGGCATGCTGCAGAAAAACCACTGCACCTGGGAAGACGTAAAAATGGAAGGATAAAAAACGCTGGCAGCCGAGAAGGAGAGGGTAAGAGGAGAAGAAAGACAAGATGGAGAGAGAAGATTGCTCTGTTCCTGTGCTATTCTTCATTTTAAGCAGCTTGTTGACCTTTCCAGTCAAGCCTGTAGGTGTAGTTCAGATTCTGCAGCAGTGCCTGCAGTAATTTAGGTGAGAACTCATGCAGTGGGGAAGTGAGACAGAGCGGGAGAAGGAGAGAAAACAAAGAAGGAATAAAGAGGGAGACCGACAGGAGCAGACAGATAGAAAGAAAGAAAGAGAAAGAGGGGATGTTGAGGCCACGAGGCAGTGAGCGCTTCCAAATGATTGCCTCTCATAAGGTGTTTTATACTGCCTCAGATTTACTGTCCATTTATGAGAGCAGTTATTAGAGTGTCCCAGCTTGGAGCGCTAGGGCTTTGGGGTGATACCTCAGTTTAAAGCTGCAAGTTGAACCAGGAATGGAAGACTGGAGGTACATAATTCACACTCTAGAACCACCCTGGAAAGACAGAGGCAGGCAATCACACACTGGGCAATCACAAAATGCTTGAGAAACGCTTCATCAAACGGTAAAACTAGCTGTCAGGCAAACCTTTAAAAGCTTTGACTGCCACAGGGCCCGAGGTGATCTCACACCTGGGGTTGTGCACGATCAACACTTTGTGTTTGTGTGTGCGTTTATGATACTGTGTGTTGCATATATACAATGAAAAGTCAACAGTGTTTTTCTGACTGTTTCTTTGGATCTTTTGTGTGGAGATTCATCATTGTGTGACTATGTAGATTTGTTAAATAAATAAAAAGGACAACAAAACCAGGGACTGATAAATTAAGTCTGTGTGTAGGTGTGCAATGTACACAGCAAATAGTTCCAAGTTGTTCTTGCTAAAAAAGCAAATTGTCATATTATATTCCAGAAAATGGCCTCAACTCCACAGTTGCAATCCCACATATTTATGTGTTGGCTATTTTGAGGTGTTTAGACATCAGTTTACAAAATGCCAAAAATTACCTTTACAGTCTTAAAACATGCAAATGACGTCTTCACATGTCTAAAACCATGACACAAAAGAAGTGGGTCAGACGGACCTTCAGCTAGCACAAACCCCAGTGGGCTGTTGGCCAGCGACAGTGCTGGGTCTAACCTGAGTTGCTACAGTCAGCCAACCAACAGCGACATTTCAGCCAGGAGACTATTTGTTGCCGATCCGAAACAAAAGGTCAACATTGATATTTTTGTCACATAACTTGACTACTTCAGTAACGGCACTTTGTGTTGAACCCAAACAAAAAATCAGGTCAGTGGGGAGAGGTGAGGAAGAGGCCAGGGGTGCAGTTAGCTGTTTGATTTCGGAGTAGGATGAAGGTTGTGACTATTGGCATATCAAACCTGTAGTAAAACACATCAGCTATTCGGCCACTTTACTGTTTGGGGGGATGGTCGTCTGTAGCTGATGTTCTGTAGGCTCCTCCATCCAGATGAGGGGTTGGTGGCTGACAAACCAGTTTTTCAACCTTTCAGTGTAGCTCATCTTTGCCACTCTGATCTCCTTTACAGTGTGTTCCTGGCCTGAGTGTACAGGAGTCTGTCCTCCTTGGCCTGATAAAGCTGCCTGAGTTTCGCAGTAAACCAGTTTCATTGTTGTTGTAGGTGCAGAGGTTTGAAGTTGGCATGCACGTTCTCACAGTAAAAACACATTTGGAAAGAATTAAAAGCAATTAAATGTGGCGTAAGGTAGTTACAACGGACCCCAGTGCACGCAAGTTACGTGTTATGATACATTATATATCACCAACAATGGTATCCCAAAGGCCCCTGTGCAACTGTCTATATTTACCAGTGGTGGGCCGTCGGGGCCTTCAAGGCCTTCTCTGCTGGCCTAAACAGAATCACAAAGCTATAGCTATTTTATAATACACTACATGTATTATAATTTATAAAAATATTTTTCCCACTATCTCATTTTCTCATTGCACAGCTATTGTGTTCCTCAGTTGCTCTGCTTTCAGTGCAGCTTGTTTTAAGGAAAGCTTTTATCCAATCAGAGTTCACCTCTGTGTCTCTAGGTAAGAAGAGAGGCCCCAGGCCTGCAGACTCGCAAGTGAATCCATGTGCAGCTTAAGTGAATGGGGACGATATTGTTGATTGTCATAGTCTTCAACCAATCAGATCTTTAGTTTGACATGTTGGGTGTATTCTTTGACGTGCTAGAGCCTTCTAGCTGGCCTACAAATACGTCAGCATTAACACGCAGCTCAGTTTTCAGGTGCAGCGTGTGCTGTGATTGGTCAGTGGGCGAGCACGTTACTATTGGAAAACGAAACTTAAGCAGAGGCTTAGTCAGAGTAGTGAGAGTTCAAATTGAAATATGTGGAAGAAATGACATTTTTTTGCATTTTGCTTGGTGTAGATTTTTTATTTTTTTACCTCGCTCAACACTCAATGGCTGAAGGAGGAGAAACAGATTTGTGAGTTGGGATTTAACCATGGGATTAAACTCTGTCAACAAAGAAAGGAGGATGGACTTTGTCTTTAAGTGAACAGCATTTGGTAAGTTAATAGCTTTAGTATGCTTGTTTATATATTATTATTTGTACAACTTGTTTTTATGAAGATGGATTTTTGTTTGGTTTAATATGTGATAGGAACTATTGTTACGTCCAATGTTGCTCTGGGGGCATATTTAGCTGGTGCCAGTGCTGCCAACTTTCTCGCTAAATCTGGCTACTTTCCAAACCCTCTTGGCGACTTTATTTTGTCAAAAGCTACTAGCGACAAATCTAGCGACTTTTTCTAGTGTTGTTAGACTCTTTTGTGGTGTTTTGTGAGCCGCCCCAAAGCACTCACAGGCGGCTACTCGCGCAGAAGTCCCATCTGCAGTTAGAGCAGAGAGGAGACGCACTCTCGGCGTATTCTCTGCAGTTAGTGTATTTTTGTTTCAGCTGCAGGACAGCAGTGAAGGCCCAGGTATAAAATGCACGGCCCGCAACTGATATTTAACCCCCCCTGACTGACAGTATGCCATAATATATTGCTAAAAAAGACTGCTATTATTTTGAACTAAAAGATGTTTCTATGTACATTTCTGATTGCTTCTATCAAACAGTGATGAGCATGATCATCAATTCAATCATATGTTACTTTTAAGAGTTTGTTTTTTAACCTCCAAACTCCAAACTGTGCTTTCCCCCAAATCTTCACCCTATTACAGGCCTGCCTGTGTGTGTGTCATATGTCAGCTGAGAATGGGTGTCAGCATGTAAGTCTCTTTATGCACATAATCATTTGTTAGCATTATTATTATTGTCACACAGGTTATTGAAGTAATTTGTGTAAAACCATTCTACACATTTGGTCTGGACTGATGACTCAGATGAAGCTCAATAGCACAGTGGGGAGAATGAGCGTTCTACTGAGTGCATGCACAGCCCTTACTTCCCCTTTTCTTTACATGCCTGAAGCATCATTATCCAGGTCCTCTACACTGCAGACCCAATTTCAACCTTTATATCCTGGATTATCATGTGAAATGCCGTTATTTCTCATCAGGCAGGCGCCTCAATTGGGAACAGATGTTTTCCCCTCCATGGGAAATGATTCGCTCCTTAGTGACAGAGGGTGGCAGCCCCTGCTTTATTACTCACATAAAAAGCCTCTTAAATGACAACATTCAGAGGAAATATAGGTCTATATTTATTCTTTATATTTGGGGCCAAGTGGTATAGAAATAATTACAGGAAATGAGTGAGCCTCTGGCGGAGCTGTGAAAGGGTCACCAGCCAATCGCCAACAGAGCTGAATATCTATTCAATAAACAACATTAAAGCCACATGGCCAAAGGTATGTTTTCTATTCAGCACATATATCTATGGAGTGAATTTTAGTCACATGAAGAGCTCAAAAGGTCAAACCGCTACTGCATATGTGTGTCTTCAGACAGATCATTCCTGTTCTGAGGCATTACAGCATCATTTAGTGGACTGTATGACTCCTCAGGCCTCTGCTATCACTCATAAATTGATTTGAGCCAAAATCAAACAGGAAACTTTTCCAAAAGTCAAAAATCCTGGATCAAAATATTAGACATTTTGTAATATCCAAATTACCAAAATATCCTGTTCTACAACATACACAAAGCTAACATTATGTTGTGTGGTTCACTTAATTTGTCTCAAAAAAATGTGATATTGTTTAATTAAACCTTTTGATCCCGAGCGGAGCCCAACTTGGCTCTAGAGGGGGGTCGACAGTGTACACATGTAGTACCAATCACTTCTGAGAACGAATTAAATGATATTTCAAAAACCTACGTGACAAAGAAATTCTGATAAAATGGACCATGTAACCTATTTGAATCACTCAAAAACATATATATACGCAAAGTACTACCACAATTTCACCTATTTTTCGCCAGGAGAAGGCGAGCTATGTTCTCCGTTACTGATCCCAGCCGCGACTTACAGCACTTTCACAGCCACCCCGCATATCAAACAGGACCAGCACAACACACTGAATCCAACCATAGCTTCCAAATGTCTCTCCGTCAAACCGTTCAAAAGTTACATCGAAGAAACCACACAAAGCACAACACTACACTGCCAAAACATTAGAACCGTAGCATACCTTGAGGTGGTTTCCAGGGCGACAATGGAGAAAAACGAAGTAAATCCAAATGAGAAATGTGTTCCTTAGCTCACTGTGTTCGTCTGAAACCTAAAATGGCGATTTTCCATTCATCTGACACAAGATTGAGGTCAATATGCCGACCGGCGAATCATACAGGGGCTTGGGGCGGGAGTGCGGCACGGTTTTGTCTTTTTAGTGGCTGAAAATTCTGTCAATCACTTCATGGAACACACTGGTGTGTTTGAAATAATCACCCGGTTCGAATGCGGGGTTACATGACAAGATCCACCCACCACAGGCTGACACAGACAGAGACGAGGAAATTGCATGGAGGAGAGATATGCGAAGTCAAAATGGCTCAAAATGATGCCAAACAGCTCTGTTATGATAATTGTACAATATGAGTGGTAAACAAAGTGAAATATATAGTTATATAGTATATAAAAAGTACAATCGAACAGCTGCAAATCCTGGTTCGAAAATGAGAATTTGGTGTGTTTTTTCATATAAAAACTGCTATAAATTGGGTTTGCTTCACTTTATTTACACCAAATCTTTTGTGAGGCACCTGCACCGTTTTGCTATGAATTGGGAATGTTTTTAGGCTTCAGTATGGGTTTTCCAGGGCCTCATTAAAAAGATTAGTGCTTTTTCTTCAGGCGAACCTGGGAATTTTCCCTGTTTGCTGTCTTCATCTACTATTAACCAGTAACATATACACAATATTTACTCATCTCATCAAATCTCACAATTCCTAGTGTTATTCAACTATCAACATTTTTAAAATAGACCTTGTAGTTACAGAATTATAGTCTCTTTAGTATGGGTTACAATTTTCGAGCAGAGGACTAAAAATAGGCCTAGGGGTTAAAAGGTTTTAATTACGTTACGTCAGTGCTCATAATTTAGAAATAATGCCTATAACTAATAATGAATGCCAATCTTTTTACAACTGAAGATCCATACTCCCATTCTTTGACTATGAATGAGCTGTAATATGGTGAAAACATAACTTGACTTTTAAACTGCCCGTTCAATATATTGCAACATTGCAAGTATTTATCAATGAGGAAATATTATCTTTGTGCAAATGTTTGATATTTATTTGTAATGCTTTTTGATACATGCAAGTTAAACTTTATTAATTTTTGTTTGAGGTTATTATAATTATTATTTTTCAAACGTGTCTGTGTATATCAGTGTATCTAATTCATTGGATCATTTTCTCGGTTGACTGACCTCGGGTCTCTGAGTCTCGGATTAGCAGGATCCCACCAAACTTGTTTTCCAAATATGTTAATTTCTGCTGTCAAAATTCAAATCAGTCCACCATGAACAAAACATGGAGCTCCAAGCTGTGAATGATTCCACTCAGCAGACAACATATCCAATAGACTGGGGGGACTGCCTGAGCTTTTTCCTCCCCAGCAGGCTCATTATTCATTTTCAAAAACTCAAAAAAGAAACATTTTTAGAATAATATTGCTTTTGCTGTCCCCATCAATCAATGTTTATCAAACCAGCCTTTTCTCCATCTCTCGGCTCACATATTGTTTAATCAATGTAACGTCACAGGACAGAGAAGCTTGAGCTGCACTGGGAGCTACAGATGAAACAGGTTAGTATTTGCATTGTAGTGCTTGGGGTACAATATGATTTATGGAATATAGCCCGAGCACAGCACAGTGTTGGAAATGTCTTCTCTCATTTAAAGACAAACCTCAAAAACCAACAATACGTGATTGCCACTTACTTCTGTTTAAGGGACTGAAAACAGATTTTCATCGGGAACGGGTTTCTCATTAGCATAGAAACGAATATGATGACAGATAATGAATATATGCCTCTTGATGCTTCGCAGCCATCCCAGAATGATCAAGTATACAGGCAGGGGAAAAAAAGATTGCACTTATTTGTTTTGCTAAAGAATATTAGCATACTGAGAAAGAGGGTGGTTCTTTTGAAAGCAGAGTGGAGAGCGTAGAGGACAAAGTCAAGGTCAGCTTTAGATGGAGAACAGCCTCCCTGTAACTCTCCGACCAATCCCTATCTCTCACACTCACACACCATGTCACGCCTGCCCAGCTCTTTGGCCATGGAATGAGGTGTCACAATTGGTTGCCTGGGGTAAGAAGCTCATTATTAGTTTCTACCCTGCAGATAAACTGACAAACAGATTCCTGAATATGCAGTTAATTCTGTCCAATCAGCGGACTACATGTGCGAAAATCACTCACCATTTTCTCTTTTCCATCATGCATTTATGTAGTCTGAAAGGAGATTAAGTTAAATAATACATATTCGGAAAGGACATATTCCGCTTAGGACTGTGTAAATGGTTTGCTTTTGTATCAAGAATGTTTATTGACTCTGAACTATTGAGCAGGATTTGGATTTTAACTTTTTTAAATTGCAAACATTCAACAAGTCAATTCAAATCACTGCAAAACATGAATATACCACATCTTTTATGTTGCGTTTTTATCGTGACACTCGAGTAAAAAGCTTCCAATACACATAGTATGTTAAAACTGTGGTGGCCTTGAAATGCAGAATACACATTAAACAGAATATGTAAGATGTAATGAAAACACCTATTGCCAGGGGACAAAACCTATTGTGAGGGAACTTAAAAGTGGTTCAGAAAAAAATACACTAACGTTTTATGCTCCATAAAAAACTAACAAACCTAAATAATTAAAATCAAGCTTTTAAAGATTGGATTGATAGTTACGACATATCATATAACTGCAACATCCCTGGTGGACCCTGTAAGCCAGAGGCAGGCCGTGTATTTTATTCCTGGGCTTTCAGTGCTGTTCTACTACAGTTGAGCCACCTCCTAATAACCTCATTATGACGCCAGCATGATGGGATGCTTAGTCATTAACGGACAATGCATATAGTCAAAAACAATGTAATCAACACAATGACAAGAACAAACTCACAAACCAGTCACATATTTATATGACAACAAAGCATGACAAATCATTCCAGCAAAACTGCAGCGCTAAAACACACATTCCGCCACACACTCAAGAGCACAGGCCATTCAAATATTATTCACATCAAAGGGAACAATATTAACCATATCATAAAAACGACACGATTAACACAGTAGTAATGCTACTGTAGATTTAAAAACACAAAAGCAGTTAATTTACCAAAACTGCTATTTAAAGACAAAGTCCAACCTCTCTTTGATTACAAAGAGTTTAATGCCACGGTTGTACAGTATATCAGTGCGGTTCAGTTCCAGTAAGAAGTCCTCCTCGATTCACGGACGCCAGTGATGAAAGTTGAGCCTCCCCAGTGGCACCTTTTGAATATGTTTTAATGCGTTTGAGAGCTGAAAATGTCTGCTCAACAGAGGCAGTAGATATTGGGATTGTCACCGCCAAACATGCCAAAATGCAAAAAATGTAATGTCACGTAAAAACTTCTTACATAGCTTTAAACTTGAACTCTTACTCTAACAAAGTTCGGCTAGGCCAGCTAGAAGGCTCTGACATGTCAAAGAATACGCCCAACATGTCAAACATCAGCGCAACTGAGGAAGACAGTAGCGATGCATTGAGAAAATAAGCTAATGGATCAAATATTTATAATACATGTAGTGTATTTATGAAAAATGATTAAATTATAAAATATCTAACTGATGATTCTGTCTAGGCCAGCTGAGAAGGCCTTGCTGGCCCTGACGGCCCACCACTGCTGTAACCATTCGTTCCGACCCATTTGTTGCCTGTCATACCCTCTCAAACAGGAAACTACCCAACACATTATAACTACCAAAAATGGCAAAAATCATTAATCATAATTCTATATGATATAACACTTTTATTTGCTTCCATAATTTCCCACATTCATCATGTGATGATCTGAATAAAACCTAGTTTAAACGTGAATGCATTTCATTGTGGCACAGGGTTTATAATGACCACCTTTCACCAGTGATTGAGTGAATAGTCAGACATTAATTTGAGCCTGAGCGACACACTTACGTCCCAGTTCGGTTGGTCCAGGGAAGGATTAGGGATTAACAGAAAAACAAAAAAAATGATAAACGAATAGTCCATGTACCGTAAATAATATTTATTAAGCTCACGTACAGTCAAGTATGAGTGAGTCTTAACACAAGATTGGGGAAGATGGGACAGGTGTGGTCGTGCCAAACAATTGAAACCAATATAGCAAAACTTGGCCTAACTAACCTCTGAAATCAAACAAACAAAATGGCTTCTCTAGCTTATCTAAATGTGCTCGACTAAAACCCAAATACAGATGAGGCACTGACCAATAAACCTATTGTATCTAGAGACAGAAAATCTACTACGTGTGCCAATGTACAGGGTACCCCAGACTCACCTACTGTCCACAACCTCTCACCACAAACTAACAAGTTCAGCTCTCAGCATTGACAGAAAAACAGTACGACGTGAAGTCCCCCCTGAACTCTGAGCCTTCCTGCCTTTATCTGCGGCCCTCCCTCTACCGATTGGCCAGCCTGCAGCACGACCGGCCCCCACAGGTGGAATCCAATCAACTGATTGACCTGTTAGGAATAGGTGCGAGAGAGAGAGAGAGAAAAAAGGGCAGGAGGGGGAAAGCGCAACACGTAACAGACACCATGGTAGCCTTGAAGGGCAAATACAATTAAAGTACAATATACGGGCCCTCTCACTGCAGGTCCTTCCTTCCTGCTGCTGTCAGTTTGCACAACCAGTGCTCCCAGTAGACCACACACTAACAACACTAAAATTGGTGCAATAATAATTACACTGTGCAATAAAAATACTTGTCTGTATATATAATATTTTTAGTTATATTTAGTTATTGTGGATTTTTGTACTTTTTTACTTAATTTATATTCTTTACTGTTTATTTACTGATTTATATTACTTGCTGCTCTTGCTTTTTGTTTTTTTTACTCTGTATCTTGTGTGCACTGTCCACTTTGCTGCTGTGATCCTGTAAATTTCCCCACTGCGGGACTAATAAAGGATTATCTTATCTTACCTTCCTGCGTCTCGGGGGTACTGGCGGGATGCCGGCAGACACGGCCACAAATGTCTTTGACCATCAGACAACGCATCCCGGAGTTCAACGTATTTTTCCAGCGTGGACTGTGTGACGCTGGAAATGATAGTGCAAATATTCCACCCGTTCCTGTATCCACTATGTGGCGCTAGAGAACACGCGCAAACATTCATTATCGTGCTCTATATCAAGTATAGACCACATCATGTAAATGTCATGTAAATCGGATTCCGATTGTCACATAATGCTGTCTTCCTGTTGCCAGTAGGTGGCGCTATGACCGAGTGAAAATTGGCTTGTAGACATCCTCAGGCCATGACTGTTATCAAGTATGACAAGTTTGGGACAGATTTGAGCAAGTCCTGTGGAGTTACATCAGCTTGTTGTTTAATGGCGAATCACGTACGATGGCCTCCACGCCACGGCTACGCCATTCCATCAAATGTAAAGCTTTGAGTAAATTTGAATTGCAAAGGTGTTTAGATTGTACTGACCAAATTTGAAGTGGATCTGGTCCCTAGGAGGAGTGCATTAAAGTATAGCGACTAGAAATCAAGGGAAAATTCACACAAAAATAAAAATGGCCGACTTCCCGTTGATTTTAAAGCATGGTCCCAAGATATTTTTTTTTAAGTCTCCATGTGATACGTGTGCCTACAAAATTTCATACATGTAGGTCAAACGTAGTGCTGGGGCTGCATTTTTGAATATTTGTAGGGGGCGCTATCGAGGCAATTTTAAAGGGTCAAGCCAAAACCACCTATGCAAAGTTCTTAGGCATGTTGAGCATCGTAAGCCACAGAAGAATATGCTTAATTTTTCATGGGGAATGACGCATTGCCACGGCAACGACAACTTACAATATTCATGATGAAGCATCATCATTGTCTTACGGCTACCTTACCAAATTTGAGACTGATCTGTCGGAGTACATCAAAGTATAAAACTTGTCATTTCCTTTTGCCAGTAGGTGGCGCTGACTTTGTGAAAATGTTGGCATGGAAATGTGATTAGGCCTGGACCAGCATCATGCATAACGAGTTTGGGGCAGATTGAATAAAGTACCTTGTAGTTACAACAACTTCCTCTTTCATAGCGAATGGCACGAAATGGGCGCCACATAAAACAAAGGTCATTCATGTTAGTAGACCATTTTAGCAAGTTTTCATCATTAATGTCTTTAGATCATCTTGACCAAATTTGAAGTCGATCGCATAAATTCTGTGGAAGGAGTTTGTTAAAGTACAATGCCTAAAAACGATGAAAAATGGCTAAAAATGCAAAAGAAATGGAGTATTACTGTAACGCCCCCTAGTGGTTGGATGAAATACAAATTTGAGGGTATGTTACAGGACACATTGTGAACATATGCTACAGATTTTGTGATAAAAGACCACATGGTTTTGAAGTTATATACAGTGGGTACGGAAAGTATTCAGACCTCTTTAAAATGTTCACTCTTTGTTTCATTGCAGCCATTTGCTAAAATCTAAAAAGTTCATTTTATTTCTGATTAATGTACACTCAGCACCCCATCTTGACAGAAAAAAACAGAAATGTAGAAGTTTTAGCAAATTTATTAAAAAAGAAAAACTGAAATATCACATGGTCATAAGTATTCAGACCCTTTGCTGTGACACTCATATTTAACTCACATGCTGTCCATTTCTTCTGATCCTCCTTGAGATGGTTCTACTCCTTCATTGGAGTCCAGCTGTGATTAATTAAACTGATTGGACTTGATTAGGAAAGGCACACACCTGTCTATATAAGACCTTACAGCTCACAGTGCATGTCAGAGCAAATGAGAATCATGAGGTCAAAGGAACTGCCCAAGGAGCTCAGAGACAGAATTGTGGCAAGGCACAGATCTGACCAAGGTTACAAAAGAATTTCTGCAGCAGTCAAGGTTCCTAAGAGCACAGTGGCCTCCATAATCCTTAAATGGACGAAGTTTGGGACGACCAGAACTCTTCCTAGACCTGGCCGTCCAGCCAAACTGTGCAATCGTGGGAGAAGAGCCTTGGTGAGAGAGGTAAAGAAGAACCCAAAGATCACTGTGGCTGAGCTCCAGAGATGCAGTAGGGAGATGGGAGAAAGTTCAACAGAGTCAACTATCACTGCAGCCCTCCACCAGTCGGGGCTTTATGGCAGAGTGGCCCGACGGAAGTCTCTCCTCAGTGCAAGACATATGAAAGCCTGCATAGAGTTTGCCAAAAACACATGAAGGACTCTCAGACTATGAGAAATAAGATTCTCTGGTCTGATGAGACCAAGATTGAACTTTTTGCTGTTAATTCTAAGCGGTATATGTGGAGAAAACCAGGCACTGCTCATCACCTGCCCAATACAATCCCAACAGTGAAACATGGTGGTGGCAGCATCATGCTATGGGGGTGTTTTTCAGCTGCAGGGACAGGACGACTGGTTGCAATTGAAGGAAAGTACAGAGATATCCTGGAAGAAAACCTCTTCCAGAGTGCTCTGGACCTCAGACTGGGCCGAAGGTTCACCTTCCAACAAGACAATGACCCTAAGCACACAGCTAAAATAACAAAGGAGTGGCTTCGGAAAAACTCTGTGACCATTCTTGACTGGCCCAGCCAGAGCCCTGACCTAACCTAGCCCTGACCTAAACCCAATTGACCATCTCTGGAGAGACCTGAAAATGGCTGTCCACCAACATTCACCATCCAACCTGACGGAACTGGAGAGGATCTGCAAGGAAGAATGGCAGAGGATCCCCAAATCCAGGTGTGAAAAACTTGTTGCATCATTCCCAAGAAGACTCATGGCTGTACTAGCTCAAAAGGGTGCTTCTACTCAATACTGAGCAAAGGGTCTGAATACTTATGACCATGTGATATTTCAATTTTTCTTTTTTAATAAATTTGCAAACATTTCTACATTTCTGTTTTTTTCTGTCAAGATGGGGTGCTGAGTGTACATTAATGAGAAATAAAATGAACTTTTTTGATTTTAGCAAATGGCTGCAATGAAACAAAGAGTGAAAATTTTAAAGGGGTCTGAATACTTTCCGTACCCTGTGTATAATGCTGTAGAAGGCCACGCCCCTATGAAATTCATTGGTCCATATATTCTAAATGCTATAAGATATCAACAAGCTTTTCGTATCTTTTGATGATATAGATTTAATAATGATTCACAGCAAATTTGGTACCAATCAGACCCAGGGTCTCGGAGAAGTTAATATTTTTTTGTTTTACAAAATTCTAAATGCCGGGACATTTTTGGAGGCGGAGCATAGAGTCCCAAGAGGATTTTTGTACAACTCAGTCAGTTGCTCATGTCAAATGTAAAAATGTCAAATTTTAAGTCATTTGAACATACAGGCTGTCGGGGCTTGCCTTTCCAACTTCTAGGGGGCGCTAGCGAGCAATTTTGTCATACTCGAGCATGGGACCCATAAAATATCAAATTTTCATGCAATCCTGATATGCTCGCCAAATATGGGGAGTTTTGGAATATGATGAATCCCCCAAAAAGGCAATTCCTTTGAGAGAAAAATAATAATAATTAAAGCTGCAAGCAACGATGTACAGGCCCTCGCACCTTCCCGAATGTCTTTGATTATCGGACAACGCGTGTGACGCTGGAAATTATGTAGTACAATCGAGCCGACTTACTACTCTGAAGCAATACAATCACATCAGATAACTACATTCAGGATTTTAAATGCGTTTAACAAGTTTGATCATGTTTTGAGCAGTTTTAGCCCCTCAAAACCACCTTCATTTTTCACGGCGAAGAATGCATCGCCACGGCAATGGCCTTTCACGAAATAACAATCTTTGAGTAACTTTTCATCACAAAGGTCTTTAGACTGAACTGACCAAATTTGAAGTTGATCTGATTAATTCCCTAAGAGGTGTTTGTTAAAGTACAGCGCTTGGAAATGCCAAAAAACGACACTAGAAATTCATACAAAATTCAAAATGGCTGGCTGCCGGTTGGGTCTAGGGAATGGCCCCAAGATACTTTTATTTAAGTCCACATGTGATACCTGTGTCAACCAAATTTCATACATCTAGGTGAAATGTACTGAGAGGGCTGCTTTGTTGAAAATTTGTAGGGGGTGCTATCGAGCCGACTTGCCACTCTGAAGCATTAACCAGTAACATTATTATTATTATTACACTGATATTTACACATCTGAACAAATCTCACAAGTGTTTCCATTATTATAACATCAAAATGATTAAAATAGACCTGGTAGTTACAGAACTACAGTCTTTTTGGTATGGGTATGCAATTTTCGAGCAGAGGCCTAAAAATAGGGCTAGGTATAATAAACAAAATAACAATAGGTCCTCCGCTCCGACTACTTCGGTGCTCAGGCCCTAATAATCAGTTTAAATTTGTGTAGTTTTATATCCAAAAAAGGAGACCAGCAATCTGGTATATGATTATCATTCTGAAGCAATCTTTCAGGTGGGTATCTCAATCTATAAAATACACCGGCACATGCAATAAGCAGACAGACAGATATCTGATAATTTAATAGGTCTATAGATGGATAGATTTTATTTTCCTTACCAACGGCACGAGCAATCACTGGATAAGTAGTAATGAAAAAAAAGTAAATCTAGCTGTATGGCCTATGTAGCGGTGCACAGAATGATGTCACACAGGCTCAATCTGGTGCTACACATTTAATGAAAATGGTTCTGCAAAATACGATATGTGTTTAGGTATACAGTCGCTTCTCAGCGCTTTCTTCTTCTATACTGTTCAGAGATTCTCATCACTTCTCGCGTATTCTCCATATATTATACTAAACAGTTGTAACAAAACAATAATATGAGCTACGGGGGCTCCATCACACGAGGGCTCATTGCCACGGCTGCCGCCCCGCGCTACTACTAAAATGGCGGTCGGAAATCTTGCATTAGCTGCTAGCTAGCTAAACTTACAGTTAATCATGTTACAAATAAACATTTACAAGACTTAACACAGTGCCACCAACGTACAGTATAACATTGTACCAGCCCGGGGTATCTAAATAACATCACCAGCTTACCTGCAAAATAGAACGATATGTGTTTAGGTATACAGTCGCTTCTCAGCGCTTTCTTCGTCTATACCAGTGGTCCCCAAACTACGGCCCGCGGGCCGGATGCGGCCCGCCTCCACATTTGGTCCGGCCCCCTGAACAATACCAGATGCATTATGATTTTTTTTCAGTCTGCACAATTAATCGAATTTTAATCGCGATCACGATTTTGGCTGCCACGATTAAATGAGCATGATCGTCTGCGATATTAACGTTTAAAATACGTGCTCTGCTACATATCAAATCAAATGCTTCCTGAATCAGCCAACCACCAGGGGGCGAACGAGATGAGAGCTGTTATGCGCGCACCCTGTAGAAGTAGAAGAGTAGAAGAAGTAGAAGAGCCGAGAGACGGGAGCTTGAAGGACAAGTACTTGTGCTTAATTTATTTACACGCTGGCATGTCATGTCTGTCACTACATGGTCGCGCGTTTTCAATTCCCCTGCTCTCTGTATCGCGCACGGCGGTTTTCTGCCCCGATCAACGCGCACGATGCAACAGTCGCTCACCTGCGAGTAGCACGCACGTAGCACCCCCCCCCCCCCCATAATCGGGCCCTAGGTCAAACGATATGTTCAGTGATGTGGCCCTCACAGGAAAAAGTTTGGGGACCCCTGGTCTATACTGTTCAGAGATTCTCATCACTTCTCGCGTATTCTCGCGAGACTTCCCTGTGGTTCTCTGTCACAGACACTGCTGATGTCACAAAACTGCCACCTACTGGCGATCCACTGGATCTACTGCCTACAAATGTAGCTGGTGATAAATAACGCTGTACCCCACATTTTAACTAAAATGAACACTTTCTCCTCAAACACATAGGAAACATAATACACTCACTTACTTACACTACACCCTAGCAACTATTGTACTTCCTGAACTACATATGACTTATTGTGCCACACCTACAGATGTTTGGTTTGCTGGTATTGCAGATACCTGGGAAAGAACAATTGGGTTTTCATACCTTCTAGTGTTGTGCTCCATATTCCTCAGGAGTACTCTGATGAAGATGGGGAGTACACAGGCTTTGAACCTCCAATTAGATTTTTTTCTGAATCATTATAATATAAATGCACTTCTAATACATTTCACAGACAGCTGTCGATCCGTTTTTGAGTAATCACATGTTTGTATGTTTGTCACAACTTACCTTTTTGAGATGAGGCTGGTGGGGCTCGAGTGCAGGGATGGGCTAAGGCCGGATGTAAGTCAGAGGAACATAGAGGCAGGTAGATAGGCTGAAGGAAAACAATGGCAACTGCATGTCAGGAAAACAAACCTGGACTACAATGGAAAAAGAAAACAAGACAGGAAAAAAGAATAGAGGGATAGGCCGCTGCAGTTACACTCAACCAAAATGAACACAAATACACAAGGGAACTACATTAGAGTTAAGTATATATTGGGGAGGAACTGTGGGTTTAAGGTAAATGGATTTGCATTTGTAACACGCCTTTCCTACCTCCCCTCAAACAGTATGGCGTAATCACCATTCATGCAGCACAAAAGGCAGAATGTAGTTGCGCACGTGTCTGATCAACAAAGGTCTACAACAAGCAACATTAACTTAATGTTCACTTGTGGTATCAAACAATTCAGACAAAGTGGGGGTTGAAAGTGGAGTCATCAGGATCTACAAAACTGGAATTGATGTCTTTATAGCCTTGTCTGGACTGCTGGCTCAAATCTGTGTTTTGGCAAAACCAGAATATATCCAGATTGATTCTAGAAAGTTTGGACAGCAGACAAAACAAACAAAAATCCCGTCCAAACAACATTTGGAGGGGTTGAAGTCCGGACGCTCTGGCCACTCTAATCGGATTGTGGAAGTGGTCAGCAGAATCCATGCTACTTCTAGCAGAGCGCTATGGAGGACAACAGAGGAGAAAAACAGTCTGTGGACAGACGTCAAAATAAATTGTCTGCTGGCACTTTCACACTGCTTTCACTTTCTGCTGCTTCCCCTTCGCAACATACCAGCTTCCTCCTGGTGCAATGGAGTTTTGACAGCGCAATTGTTTCGAGGGCGATTGCTTCCCCGTTAGAAAGCCGTGTTGCTTGTTCTTTAACTTGTAACCTGCAATCATAAACATTCAATAAACTCCAATTAAGATGACGTTAATCAACGCAAGATTGGAGCATTATAAGACTTATCTTTGCTTTCTTATGATCTTGGGTCTAATTTATAAAACAGTTTGTAGGATTCACACTAAATGGTTGCATATGTACAAATAAAATAATTATTAATCCTTTAAGTTTGCCTGCCAGTGTGCAATTTCTGTTTATAAATCCCTTATCAACTTTGAAATGTTCTCATATGGCTCACCCTCTTATCCTGCCCTCTACTCGCCCATATTCACCCATAAACTATATAATGAATATTGAAGCATAGAAGTGAGCCTGCTGATCAATGGTTCTTCTATATGAAAACTAAACAAAATCCTACTTTGAGACTTAGAAGATAGTATTGAAAACTATTGACAGTCTTCAATTCCTTAAAGCTATTTGATATTATCTTGGATTTCTAATCCAATGATGATAATTTCATCAGAGCTCTGCTCCATAGCTGACCATGGGTGTCGGTAGTCCGGCCATCTCCAATATTGAGCGGAATTTGATGTAAGATTTGAGTTGGCTTCTATGTTTTATAGTTGAAAGCTACTTTTGAACTAGTGATGACTCACTAGCAAAAATAACACTGTTAGTTTGAATGATTATGATGAAGTGAATCTAGAAGTTACTTGTGATATAAAGTGTAATTAAATGTGTGAGATGCATCATTATATGTATAGTGATTCCGCAACCACTTTATTTCTTCAACCTGGCTACCATTCACCACCTCAGTCTGTCAAGATAGTCATACAACATATAGTAAGGCCCTTCATAAAGCCAGAGCCGCCTGTTACTCATAATTAATAAAGAGAGATAACAACTCCAGTTTTTCTCTTCAGCATTTTAGCCAGCCTGACAGAGTCAAAGCTCTATTGATCCATGTATTCCTATAGACCTTAGAAGTAGCGACTTCATGAGCTTATTCAATGATAACATTGGAGACAATTAAATCATCTATTGTCCCTCAATCAGTACTGATTTATCCTAAAACAAAAGAACATTAGAAACAGTTATAAAACCTGATGTATGTATACATCAGGTAAAGCTGTAAAGCAGACCGGCCGGGGGTTCGATGGGTGGGTTTTCCTAGAGCACACACAGAACATGCAGAAACAAAGGCTCGGGTATTAGTATTCATGGAGTACCACCAGAAGCCCACTGGAGCTGACAGAGTTTGGAACAAAGAGAAGGCCAGTACTTGGGTCTGGTTGAAACTATTAAGCTTCTTTATTCAAGGTTTCAATCTCCCAGGTATCAGGCCCCACAACACATGAGGTAGGGAAGATGGTATCAGACCTGACGTGGACCTCTTAGGTCAGAAATCTGACTGAAAGATCTGGCTTGAAACACCACTTGGTAAGAATATTCTACTGGCTTTATCTAGACACCCAAGTGGGATGAAGGGCCAAAAGACGGGAGAGCCATGAGAAGCTGGTTGGACGGCTTTTGGGAGTTACCAGTGTGGTGGAGATGTTCTTTACTGACTGCAGCGTCTGCTCATGTTGACCCTGGTTGGAGATTGCTTGCCTCAGGATATCATATTCTGCTGGGTCTAGGGAGGCCACAGTGCTCTTTTACAATCAATAATGGATGGACACAAAGGAAGACTCAGATTGTGGAGTAAATTAAGTGTTTATTGTAGGAACCAAGGATGATGAGGATAGTGAAAGGTGGAGCTGAGCTGGGCAGGCTGATGAGAGTAACTGGAGGCTGAAATTGAAGCCGGAATGGAGCGCCAGGTTCACAGCACCCAGGGTAAACACAATGAAAACGGTTAAATCTACATACAGTAGATTATAAATCAGTTACAATAAACATTGGTGAGGTAGACATGTATACAGATTGGTTGAATACAAAAAAATTACAACTCAGATTGATTACTTGACAAGAGACTTCACGAAAGGTGTACACTTAATCAAATTCTTAAAGAGTAAAATAATCCTATCACCTTAAACTACATTTTAATGTTATGCAGAGTAGGGCTGCAACTAACGATTATTTTAATAAACGATTAATCTGTCGATTATTTCTTCGATTAATCGATGAATCGGATAAAAAAACAAAGCACTAATTTCCAACCGAAAAAAATCACGTGACGCTGTGGCGCGATAGCCTATCAGCGTTGAGATGTTTCTCCT
This sequence comes from Pholis gunnellus, assembly GCF_910591455.1. NCBI lineage: Eukaryota > Metazoa > Chordata > Actinopteri > Perciformes > Pholidae > Pholis > Pholis gunnellus. The sequence goes on from NC_136534.1 coordinate 718,477, forward strand.
GTCATCGCTGACGTCCTGCCGTTGTTGAATCAGGAAATAAATACTATAGCCGCCTGTGTTCACCCAGAGCTCTACGATCCCTCATGTCAATAGAGACCGGACCAAAATATGTGTATAAATGTGTGTGTGTAAACCATATAGTGCAAATAATGAATAGACGCTGCCGTATTTACGTCTAGATGACGTTATTGTGAGTGTTGATGGAGCTGCTATAATGTTGGCATAGAATAGCACCGATCGATCAGAGCTCCATTGAGAAAACAAGTACAAATGGGCATCATTACGTAGTTATTTCGGAGTCCTTTTTTGTCGGAGTCCCTTTTTCTAGGCAGAAATAGAGGTTATTTTTTCCACGGTTGATGGCGGACAGTTGAACGGCTTCCAGGGCGACAAGCCACGCCCCCTCTCCAGCGCGTCCAGTGCGATTCACGCGAATGAACACAAATAGTCCCCGGCGAGACCGGCGGCGCGAATGACGTGATTAACGCGATTCGCGCTGCATTCATCGCATTTGGTGTGAACACGGCATTGAGTGGCGTAATAATCGCGCGACACAACGAATCGATAATGAAATTCGTTGCCAACTCTTTTAATAATCGATTTTTATCGATTCGTTGTTGCAGCCCTAATGCAGAGTGAAATCCGTTACAGTGCTCACCATTATACTTTAGAAGCCTGGGTTTGACAAGACGATTGTAGCATATTTCTCTTCTCCAACCCTCATATCACTGTTAATATGGCCAAAAAATGCCCCAAAGTCTGCCAACTCAGCATTTGCGATTAAATTCTTCCGATATGCAGAGTAGAGCACAGGTGGAAATAACTTTTATAAAAATATGAAATGAAGTAGCTTCAATCAAGGTTATTATGCACAGTACTGCATACTCTGAATACAAGTGCACTGGACAAATAGAAATGTTCATAACAATTATGTTTTCCATTTGATCTTAATGCTGTTCAGCACAATTGTTTCAGCAAAACAATCTAAAAAACTATTTTGACCTATGAAATGGTGTTTGAGCTGAGAAACTGATACGTGGAGGTAAATGTGAAGGAAGTGAATATGCAAAGGACAATTAAACTCCGATCCTTGTGCTTCCCCCAATATGGCTGCAATCTGCCATGAATTAACAGTTAGCCCCGGGTGATCATTACCCAAGCACCCTCTCTGTGGGAGGCTGGCACTGAATACAACGACATATCCCGGTAAGAGAAATATAAGTTTAAACTCTCCCTCTCACTTTCAACACCCCAGTCGAACCATAAAATTGTAATTATTTGACACGTTTCATTGCTCACAACACACCCTCAAAGATGACTGAATTAAACTCACGGTTTTAAAGTGTGGCTCAATTATTAAAGCACAGAGACAAGGTGGAACAAAATGCTTTAGCACATCACTGATTCCATTCTGGAGATTGGCTGGTACTGCTGTGAAGTGAAGTAATGGTCCTTTAGAACAAAACAGACTGTGTGTGTGGGGGGGGGACTCTACTTTGATGTCAACGCAGGGTGCAGAGCGCATTGTTGCACATTTTCCTAGGAGCATGAAGGAAATACCCTCAAGTTTGGTATCTTGGGAAGAAGGGCGCGGTACAATGTGTGGCAATACCAATCCAGCAACATACTCAGTGCACTTGTGTTGCATTCTATTTTGGCCACTTCATTTGGTGACAGTGAACCCAGATAAAGGTCTGAAATCACAAACCCCCTTTATTCATGCTTGGTCATCTTTTCACTTTGATTCTATGTTCCTATTTTCATTCAGCTGATCACAGGAAAAATGTTGTTTTTGTTTTTTTTGTTTTCTCGATCATGGCATTAATGCCAATGAAACTAAATAAAAACAAAAGAGTAATTTTTGCCAGAACAGTTAGTAGTCTATTCTGTAGGTCTGTCTTTTCTCTACTCTGGTGATTGTCTTTACAGCCATCTCAAGGCAGCAGGTATCAGTTTCATCTTTTCAACAATCTGGTTCGTATGATATCCTACAAAAAGTTACTCCTCATTTTTGTGTTATTCTACAAAAGCCTGCAACACGTATAAACATTGCAGCTCGTTACATGCATATGTTCTTTTCAAAACAAACTTCTGTCATCACAGGCAACAAAACTACTTAGGTTTTGGAATAGATCGCCCTTTGGGTTGAAATAACCAAGGAAGTGACGTTACTGAAGTACACAACTTACGTGACAAAAACATCAACATAGATAGATACTTTATTAATCCCACAAGGGGAAATTTTCCTCTACAGCAGCATTATGATGCAGGTAAACAATCAACGTAATAGAGTGAAAAAATGCACAATATACACTACCGTTCAAAAGTTTGGGGTCACCCAGACAATTTCGTGTCAATTTTCAGTTTCTTCGCAATTTCTCACATGGAATAGCTTCATTTCTAAGAACAAGAATAGACTGGAGAGTTTCACATGAAAGTTCTCTTTTTCTGGCCATGTTGAGAGTATAATCAAACCCACAAATGTGATGCTCCAGATACTCAACTAGCTCAAAGGAAGGCCAGTTTTATAGCTTCTCTCACCAGCATAACTGTTTTCAAGGGTTTTCTAATCATCAATTAGTCTTCTAAGGCGATTAGCAAACACAATGTACCATTAGAACACTGGAGTGATAGTTGCTGGAAATGGGCCTCTATACTCCTATGTAGATATTTCATTAAAAACCAGACATTTCCACCTAGAATAGTCATTAACCACATTAACAATGTATAGAGTGTATTTCTGATTAATTTAATGTTATCTTCATTGAAAGAAACAGTGCTTTTCTTTGAGAAATAAGGACATTTCTAAGTGACCCCAAACTTTTGAACGGTAGTGTGTACAATAAAAATTGAGTAAAAAATATGAAATATAAAAAAAAAATGCACAGGAAGGAACGGCAGACCCTCAGACAAGTATCCTCTGTCTACTTATCAACAACATCTAAGAGAGATAGCACACCGAGAGCATACACCGAAGGAAAGGTACATTTCAATAAGCCACAGCCTTACTGTCCCTACTGCAATGTCAGAGACCATTTCCTTGGTGCATGGACAGAATAAAAAAAACTATCCAAGAGAGACATTACGGAATGGGTCAAAGAAGGGGAGATGCAGAAAATGTGGGATTCAGACATAATCACCTCACAGTAATGTCCTGTCAAAATAAACGGCAAAGTGACTGAAAACTTGTTTCCTGGTGGTGTGTGGCTCCAGTTTGAACGTTAAATCTACAACAAATCTGTGCCAATGAGCATCACTCCTGGGTAGGCGTAATTCTTCACGGTGCGGGGCCCGCTGCGACTGCTGCAAGAGAAGTGGCTCGCGGACGGGCCGGACACCGCACACAGCATTTTGGACTATGTGAGTTCCTTTAGGGAGAGGTTGCACACTGCTTGCGAGCTAGCTCGCAGCTCCCTTGCCTTCGCACAGTCTGAAATGAAAATAAAATATGACAGGAAAGCTCTCAGTCGCAGTTTCCTTTCAGGAGACCGGGTGTTGGTCTTGTTACCGGTGGTGGGCTCTTGTCTACAGGCAAAATTCTGTGGGCCTTACGAGGTGGAGCGAAAGTTAAGTGGTACCGATTATGTAATTAGAACGCCAGATAGGAGGAAAAAGTCCCGTGTGTGCCATGTCAACATGCTAAAATCGTATGTCATTCGTGATAACTCTAACATGCCATCCGCAGTTTCTGTGCCATGTATATCCCCTGCGGTGACTGTGGCGTCACCACCATCCCGTCCCGAGGAGAACGGGTTGCGTGAGCCCCTTGTGTCGGTGCCGTGTCCGCGACTGGAGAACTCTCAAATTTTGTGTAAAATAGAGGAGCAGTTGTCCTATTTGTCAGATCCGGCGGCAAAAGGTGATATTTGTGACCTCATTCGCGGCTATGCATCAATATTTGGAGACAAGCCCACTCAAACCACAGTATTACAGCATGATGTGGATGTTGGTGAAAGCAAGCCCATTAAGCAGCATGCGTACCGTGTCAATCCAGCGAAGAGGGCTGTCATGCAGAAAGAGGTTGAGTATCTCCTGGCCAATGGGTTGGCTGTGCCCAGTTCCAGTCCATGGAGCTCGCCTTCGCTTCTGGTTCCCAAATCTGACCAAACACCTCGTTTCTGTAACGATTACCGCAAGGTGAACGCAGTCACCACGCCAGACTCATTCCCCCTCCCATGCATGGATGATTGTGTGGATCGAGTGGGATCTGCCAAGTTTGTCACTAAATTGGACCTATTGAAGGGGTACTGGCAGGTTCCCCTTTCACCGCGTGCAGCCGAGGTCTCTGCTTTTGTCACACCGGATCATTTCCTTCAGTACACTGTCATGCCCTTCGGGTTAAGAAATGCACCTGCCACTTTCCAGAGGTTAATGAATACGGTTCTTTTGGGGGTTAAGAACTGTGAGGCATACCTCGACGATATTGTGTGCTATTCATCCACCTGGTCGGAGCATTTGGATACCTTACGGGAGATATTCAGTCGTTTGGAGAGTGCTTCCTTGACATTAAACCTGGCGAAATGTGAATTTGGTAAGGCGGTGGTCACTTATCTGGGAAAACAGGTGGGGCAGGGTCAGGCGCGCCCTCTAGCCGCCAAAGTTCAGGCGATCCTGGATTTTCCAGTGCCGGAAACGCGGCGACAACTTTGCCGGTTCCTCGGAATGTGTGGGTATTACCGTGGGTTCTGTAGGAACTTTGCCAGTGTCGTTGCGCCCCTGACTAGCTTGTTGAGCCCCACCAGCCAATTCGTCTGGGCTGTTGAGTGTCAGGAATCATTCGATTCGGCCAAAGCGCTGCTTTGCAGCGCACCTGTGTTGTCCGCGCCTGCTTTTACGCGTCCCTTCAAGATGGAGATAGATGCTAGTGCTCATGGCGCGGGTGCTGTTCTGTTGCAGGAAGATGAGCATGGCATCGATCACCCCGTCTGTTATTTCTCAAAAAAATGTAATAAACACCAAGTGAATTACAGCACTATCGAGAAGGAAGCATTGGCGTTGCTGTTGGCGATGCAGCATTTTGAAGTTTATGTTGGTTCGAGTTCGACACCGGTTGTAGTGTACACTGACCACAACCCTCTTGTGTTTTTGTCCCGTATGCGCAACAACAATCAGCATCTTACGCGCTGGTCACTGCTCCTCCAAGATTTTAACATAGAGATCCATCACATTAAAGGAGCTGATAATGTTGTTGCGGATGCGTTGTCCCGTGTAGGGTGTTGAGAAAACATTTCTTGACGAGAACAAATGTTTGATCTTAAGTGGGGGGGTGTTATGACTGGGAGTCATAATATAGGGTTTTATGTGCTGTGTGCCTCCCTGCCTGAGGGTGGGGCTGTGTAGTGTGACAGTTTTCTGTGTATCCTGTAGGTGACCGGTGATTGGACGGGGGACTCATGAGGCGGGACATAAGAAGGCACCTGTGGAGGCTGGCCGTCTCTCTCTCTTCTCTCCGGCTCCCAACCGGACCGTGCTGCATCAGATACAGATCGGGGCGACCGCCCTAGTACATTCTATAAACAGTCCATGTAGTGGTAGGGGTGAGCCGCTCTTTTGTTTACTCTGTTTTCTCCTGTTTTGGGTAGGGAGTTAGGGAAGCTGCCTGTCTTTTCTTTTGTTCAGTTTGGGTGGGTTAGATAGTCGATTAACGAAGCTTGTTTTGTTTATTATTTTGGGCCAGGCTCACCCTGACGTATATCGCTACCAATGGCGTCACTAATAAATATCATGGACTGAACATTGGGATAACTGGTCGTTCTTGGGAGTGGGAGAGAGAGGGGAAGACCTTATACTGTGTTGCGTCCAGGTTCCCCTAGACCGGGCGTAACAATGAGCATCACTCCTGGGTAGGCGTAATTCTTCAGGATGATCTGATGGATGATTCCAGAGCCCGGTTTCCAGAAGCCAACTCCATATTTTGCCCCAACGCTGGACAGGAAGTCGTAGACCTCAAGGTTGACTTCCTTCGCTCTGGCCAGATCCGTCACCCCTCCGGTCTGACCCTTGATCAGATGGTCACAGTGAATGGTGGAGGGCACGGCCACCTTGGGCAGGCCGCTGCTGATGAACTGGAGCATCGCCATCTGGGCCATGGCGTCCTGCATGGCCACACTGTCGGGACGTAGCCGCAGGTAGGTGCGACCGCGGTCGATCTCCTGTTTGTGGGGGTCATCGAGGTGGCCGTACACGATCTTCTCCGACAAGGTGAACGGCCAGTTGAGCCCTTTTCGCACAATGTCAATGTTGGATTAGAGCCTCTCGTAGTTAACGAAGGCGCTGGGCTCAAAGCGGCTAATGGACACTTGGGCTTTGGCTCTGTAAGCTGCAGATACATGCAGGCGCCGTGCACCATGACCCAGAGCCAGCTGGAGCCGGGGCGACAGTAGGTTGCCATTTTGTTCACTGACAAAGATGTGTTTCCTTTGGATCCATATGCTCATTGCACCTACACTAAACAAATGGACCCGGCGATGCAGCAAACAGCAGTATTTACCTGTTCAAGGTGAAGTGTAAATAACATCGGGGCAGGTTGAATGTATAACAACGGGTTGACTACAGCTGATTATCGGCATGTAGTGTGCAACACAATGCTCAAGACAGTTTGAACAGCTGCAAAAACAATCACATCAGCTGGCATGGAATTATGTCAAAGCTGAGTGTGTTCAAGGCTTGTTTTGTTTCTAACGTTTGACTCTGAAACAAAAGCGTACAGTACCTCCAAGAATGCTATGGACTGACAAATAGCCGTATTAGAATCATCTTACTGAAGACCAGGTCCCATCATTGCATCATCGACATTAGACTGAACTTATCAACTGACAACATTTAAGGCTAGCCAGGGCCTGATAAAAAATTAAATAAAAAAGTACAGTAAAATTGCTTTTTTTTTTCCCCAGGCGAACCTGATACATTTTCAGTTTGAGCGGTGTGCCATGTTTATTTACTATTAACCAGTAACATATACACAATATTTACCCATCTGAACAAATCTCACAAGCGTTTCTGCTATTAATGAGATCCACCTCTTCCCAAGTTCCTAGACACTCGGGAGCCCACTCCCAAGGCTCTAGGATAGGGGTATTCAATTAAAATTCCGAAAGGTCCAGATTGAGAAAATCTCCTCGTGCAAAGGTCCGGAACATTACAATATCTAACTTGTGCTATTTAGTGTCATATATATACATTCAAGAAGCCTAGTAGTAGTAACAAAGTATCTGTGTAGTCAACAACTGTCAAATCAAATAAAGAAAGTACACATCAATTACATTTTAAAATATAATATATTATTACGTTTTCAAATGTATTATAAATACATTATAAATAATACATAGAAATACATAAATAAATGTTCTCTCATTTCAAGTAAAATAAGGGCTCCATCTAAAAATAAAATACACAAAAATGAATCTTTGAAAAGCTTGCATTAGAAATTGCTTGATTTTAGAAAAATGTATGAAAAGGAAAAAAGGAAAGTGTGGCTGGAGTGAACTTTTTTCTTCTCTTTGTTAAATCCATTTCACATCATAACGGTCTCAGTGAACTTTATAATAAACAAGCTCGGAGGCGCCCGTTGGGGGGGGGGGGGTGTCATGGGCGCAGCTTCCATCACCCGGCACCTGGGCTCATCTCCGCACCTGCCGGCAATCAGACCATCAAGTGCATACAGCTCAAGTATCCCGGTTTCCTTCCCTCTCATCGCCAGATTGTTTCGTCAGCTCAGTGGTAGCTAGAACCTTGGCCGCTCTGTCTTTTTCTCGACTAGAGTATTTTCTTGTGCTTCTATTTTTTAAATTATGACTAAACTCTTTTTCCTGTGTTTCAAGATCTCCGTGCCTACGTCGCAGCCCAGCCGCCGCGACTCACGCCGCCTCACCACCCTACCTGCATTCTCCCCCTGCTAACCTATTAAACCCCATTCCTTCACCTACTCTGCCGTCTGTGTCAGTAGGTCCAGTTTAACCAACCGTAACATAATTGTTGTATCTGTATTAAATAGCTTCATTATCTTAAAATGATTGTTGTAATAATACTTTTTTATTACAATGATGTCCGATCACATACCCCTCGAAAAAAAACTGCAAAAAAGCAAGGCATCACGTCTGACTGGCCTCTCAGGGAAGGGTACTGTACTTAAACCATTTAGAGCTAATTATCAGCAGAACCTCCCCATTATCTACTGACCTGTGCCTACAAGGCTGTAATTTATTTATTTCAGCCCTTGCAGTGAGCACATTTTAATCAGTTTAATTAGACCAAATAGACTTTCTCCATCTCCTCTAAGGGGCTCAGAACACAGATCTGGACCCAGAAGGGAATTGGACTAACTCACAGAAGTCTATTATTCTTGCACTGTGATAAATGGTGTTTAAGATTATGCTGGATAAAGAGTAGACTAATATTCCAAGTATGCAGCAGCCAGGGTGGATTTGACTGAATGCTAATATATGCAGTGCTTGGCATTTGGCCATGCATACTTGCTTTCTAATGTAACACAAAGGCTATGTTTTATGCAAAGGAACCCTTTTTCTGTTCAGAAGCTCCCTGAGAGAGAGGGGCAGACTTCATATCATGCAGGAAAAATAACTTATCACATGAGTTTTACTCTACTCATTCTAAGAAAGCCCTATGACATGAAGCAGGCATGTGTTTTCATGCCTCCTCTGATCCTCAAGATTAAGCCTGATCTTGAGAAAGGAGGCTCACTGAAACAGAGGTAAGAGAGTTTTTATCCATTTGTGCTGGCTAAAGCTCGAACAAATGTTAGACAAGAGGACAGGAACAAAGGAAATGATAATCCATGATCCATGTGATCACTGTGTGCATAAGGCATGAATCACAAAAGTTTGTCTAAATCTGAAAGTAGAACATAATGGTGAAAGAGATATTCTTCTTACACCACCCATTTCTCTGCGCTGGTAATATCACATATTTAGGAATCAACATTTCCCCCAGGCTGTCAGAGTTAGTCCAACTAAACTTTAACCCACTTCTCGAGACAGTAGAGGACAACCTTCAACGTTGGATGAATCTACCAATAACCCTCATAAGCAGAATTGCTTCCATCAAAATAACCATACTAGTAACCACTAATACCACTTTACAAAAGTCAAAAACCCGAGGAGGTCTGGAAGCACCAAACTTTCTCCATTACTTCAGTTTATTAACTCCAATACATTCACAAATGGACAAATCCAAATCAATGACAACTCCTGGACAGACTGAACAATTATTGTGTAAAGACATCCATATTTCAGACTTATCATTCGTAAGCCGCTCCATCACACGCCATCCATGTTTCAAAAACCCGATCATAGCTATAACTCTGACAGCCTGGAGGAAATTCTACCAAATCAGCACAATCTCACCTAGTAAACACACTCCCATCTGGAACAATCCTGACTTCTTAATGAACAGAAAACCACTTAATGTTTCATCGTGGACTAGTAAAGGTATCACACATCTCAAACACATCTTCCATAATAACACCATAGTCTCAGTCTCTTATATGGTTCAGAAGCACGTCATTGGGGAAAATCACTTATTACAATACCTACAGATAAAATCCTTTATTCAGACCAAAATCAACATTAAATCATTTAACTCAGATCCTCCTCAACATCAAAACTGCTTATCACTACAAGAAAAGAGAAATAAGAAAATCTCTGCATCCGACCAAACATTATCCATTCCTTCAGAAAAGGGAATTAAGAAGGCTAGGTGCATACAGGGCCCTGACTTTTCCTGAAGAGAATCATTGGTGTCATTGGCCTTGTAGCCTGGACCCAGATGATATCAACTATTGCCTTTATGGTTGTGGAGCCGTGGTGGAGGGGCAGGGCACTCTAACTTCGCCGATTGTGTCAAAACTGGCTGAAGTCTTAGAGCCAGTGGCGGAGGTGGGGCTGGATGCGGAGGTGGAACTGTAAGTCGAGGAGGGATTATAGGGGAGAAAATGTGAGTGTGGCGGGGAGTGAGCTTGGTTCCAGCAGTGACCAGCTCTTTCATGTGGTCAGTGAACTCCAGGTGGGGGGAGAGGATAGGGAGAGTGTGTAGAGAGGAGGGGGACCAGGATCGAGTCTGGGGGGGTGGAAGTAGGTGCTGGTGAGGGAGGTATCTTCCATCTTGGATGGGGGGAGAAAGTGGGTGATCAGAGGCAGTCCCTGATGATGAGGTTGGAGACTCCTCCTCTTGGCTCTCATTAGGCGGGGGCATCCTTCCGGTCTCTACGGCGATGCTGTGTGGTTCTCTCTTGTTTAGACTCCTCTTGTCTCTGGCAATGGGAACAGACTGGTGACGCAGGAAGAAAAATTGGTTAGAGGTCAACAGTTTTACCCCTGACTTGTTCAGGCAAACTCCATGTGCCTTAAAAAGATGTCTGCGCTCCCAGAAAAGGTAGAAATTGTTGATAAAATGTACTGAATGGTCAGTACATGCAGATGACAGCCATTTGTTGAGTGCAAACAGCCTGCTGAATCCTTCATCTCCTCTGACTGGTGGAAGAGGGCCACTGATAAACACCTCAGCCTTGACAGAGCTGACGATGTTTTTCACCTTGGGATGGTCAGTCACGATGTCCAGGATTTTGTCCCTCATGTTATAGAGCACATCTTTCGGAAAGAGTATTTTGGTATTCTTGCAGCACATTGTTCTGACATCTTTTACAGCATAGTCACCAACAATCAGAGTCTCAGGCCCAGTCATCAGCTTTTTTAGCTGCTAATTAGCATTAGCTAACAACCCAAATAGCGCGACGACTTTCTGGATTAGTCTTCACTCAAACGTTGAAGAGTGATATAAGTGGCAATTTCAATATACTTCAAACAGGTTGTAAGTCCACTTACTAGCTCTTTCTAGAGCTTTAACTGCCTACTACGACACCACTCGCAAAACATGCGCATGCAGGGAAAATGAGGAGGAGCTGCAATCACTCCATGACCTAATGCAGCATAATCACGTCATCACAGTCAAGCATCTATTATTTAAACAGAAACACACCAGACACGAAGTGGATGCTGCACAGACTCTTGCTGCCTTCAGGACCACCAGAACCCCAATCACCTGGATACATAATTTCCTTCCGTTCTTAGCAAAGGCATATGTGGTAGTGTGAAATTTATTTGTGGACTGGCGACAGTTTGTGTATGTAATGTATGTATGCAATAGGTTATTTGTATTGTTTTAACAGCAGACACTGTATGTATGTTTCCAAGACAAATTTCCTTCGGGACAATAAAGTCTGTCTTTTATGATCCCCTCGGAATGTTAAAAATGTTCCATCCATATTTTCTGCAGTAGTGTCACGGGGCATGGTGGAGGACTCAGACGCAGACCAGTCAGAGTAGCTTGCAACATATATTTAATTACATGAAATCAAATACAGGACACTCACGGGATGCAGCAGGGGATCCACGGACAAGACAAGGGACAAGGGGAAAAATCCAGCAGAACTGAAATGGCAGGCAGACAGGGAAACCAGGAACAGAACAAGCTGCACGGGCGGGTAGACATGACAAGGATCTGGCAGTGAGTGAGTGTGACAGGGGTCTAAATAGTGACTAGAACAGGTGAGGGGAGTTGTGTTAATGAGGAGGGAGTGCTTGATTAGCTGATCAGGGGCAGGTGAAGAGAGTGGCTGACAGGTAGAGTGAGGGTGTGGTGCTACACAAAGACAAAGAACACAGAGCCTAATCGTGACAGGTTGTGCATATATACTGCACAACAATTCCATGTAATCTCAGTTTTGGAGCTTGGCTCTGCGATAAATCAAGTGAAGAGTGCTGCTTTCTGCCACCGAGTTGGGAGCTCGTCTCTGTCAGGGCGTTGCACAGAAACCTGTCTATATCAGAAAGTGACAATTAAAAAGGAGATCATTCAGAACACCAAATATGGAGAAAATTGAGTTATCTTGGGTATTAACCGTGGTCTCCCATAGGTCACCTTTTCTTATTGCAACAAACTTTATTTGACCTAACTCTACATGAAAATGTAGTTTAAAGCCTCAGCACTGGAAATTAAGTTGTTTTTTATAGTCATGTGCCAGTGTTGTGACAGTATTGAGCTGTTGTATATGTCCTTTAGTGGGGACGACTAATTACTATTGATTTTCAACAGTGGTCTGTGAAAGCACTCGCTTAAGTGATATTGAATCTGGAAAAAAGAAACTTGATAACAACTTCAGGCAAATTAAAATCTAGATTGCAGGACTACACTGTTGGAATTCGTTGTCTCTGTCTCTTCTTCTTCTGTCTGATAAGACAAAACAACCTTGATGCAAACAAGGTCACACATTAAGAAGCTGTCTGTCCTGGAATTGAAATGGATACTTGCGATTATGGATCAATAGCCAGAATAGGGATAGAAATGAAACAGGGCAACCTTCAGGGGACTAAAAGATAAACCAAACCCCAATGATCCTCAGATCTATGAGAAGCACTCCCAAGATCTAAAGAGTGGGCTAAGAGTGGGGATGAAAAAGCATGAGAGACATCCTTCATTTTTAAATTAACATCTGAGACGTGCTTGCTTTGTGATTCCAGCCTATGAGATCAAGGCTCTCCTTCACCACTCCATATCTCTCCAAAGAACCCAGCAAGGTACAGTCACACACATGTATTCAAATGCAAACACACACGGATATATAGTACACTGTAGCTACACATCCGTGCACACACTTCCTCTGAGTGATAAGAATAGGGATGTGTACTCCACTCCTTTACAGATTGCAGACCCAATTATGACAGGCAGAGATACAGGATGGACATCATCTACATATAAATGGATGGGAGAACCTAAAGAGAATATGGCTTTATAGTTCATAATGGAAAGATCTCATCACACCTTTCTAATGGGGAGAAAGTTATTAAAGTACAATAACACTGACAACAGCCCTGCTCTCCTTCTACCTTTCTAATGCAAATTTGAGTTGAATTTAACATTTATCATTGCGTAATTTCACTCCACTCCTCCCTCTGTCATTCTGCTATAGTGTTAAACCTAAAGCGTACAACACCTATCATTGCATAGCAGTTATATTACATATATTAGTTGCTTTAACGTAGACATCTAATATATTGTAGCAATGTAATGATTTTCATATCTGCATATTTTTATCGATATACATAAATATCCTGACCCAGCACATGACCACAAAGCTTGGATGGAACTGCAACAAAACCCTCACAATGAGGAACCCACTTCCTCACCAAAATACCATCCTGAAATAGCTGGCCACTGAAAAAAAAGTCACCTCACTAACTGACAGCAGTGACCCAAACAGCCCGTCCAAGGATCCGTCAGCTCTCTGTTCACTCCGCATCTCAATGTTCACCGTTATCGATCCCAGCCGCGATCTACGGGACTTTCACACACACACTTCATATCCAGCAGCACGAGAACAACAAACTGCATCGAACTATCGCCTCCAAATTATTCTACTTTAAACCGTTATAAAGTTACTATTAATCCATAAAATAATCCGTGCCATTTCTCTCTGCTCGTTCTGTGGAAAAAACTGAACTTTTGACCAGTGGGTTTGACCCATGGGGGCGGATCACAGTTTTCGATTATTTTATTGGCTTAAAATTCTGTCAAACAACTCAAATAACGAATGACTACAATGCCCAGATTCTTCCGGGTTCAAATCTGTGGGAATTGTGCAAATCGGCCAATCACAGGCTGTGTTAGGTTCAAATACATCACGTAAAACTGAAATTCTGACGAAAATGAGCCATATTTTACAAGTTTTCATATGGCCTAGGCTCTCAAAATGATGCCAAACTGCTGTATTAGATAGATTGAACACTATTAGTGATAAAAGAAGTGAAATATAAAGTTAGATAGTATTTAAAAGTACAATAAAACAACTATATCGGCTGCTTCCAAAATCAGAATTGACGTTGGCTGACCTCAGCTGACCTGTACACCGGCATTGATTTCTCAGGCATACTTCACTCTATCAAAGCCAATTTTTTTTTAAAAAGGACAAAAGACATGTTGTGATATGATTTGAGTTTACGCCTTGGACTGCATCATTTCAAATCAATAAAAGTGATTTTTAGGCACAAAAAAAAAAAACGAACCTGAAAATGTTCAATTTGAGCTGTGTGTAACATTCATTTCAGCATTTACCAGTAACACATAACATGATATGTACACATATTAACAAAGCTCACATTTATTTGTGTTATTTTGCCATTTAAATTATTTCAATAGACCTTGTAGTTAGCGAGATAAGCCCCTTTGCATAAGGGTAGAACATTTTCGAGCACAGGGCTAAAAATAGGCCTAGGGTTCAAGAGGCTAAACGTCTGCCCCTCACCTCTGACCTCCTCACCCGCTGCAGCCATATACTCCACTTAGGCTACCTGTCTCCCTCCATGGACAAAGTATTCAAGTCCATGTTCTTGCTGGCTTTCTTCAGCTTCCTTCGCTGCTCCGAGTTCACCGCCTCGAACTCTGACCACCATCCGTTACGGAATGCCACCATGTCTGAGATCTCAATTCATCCTCCCAACACCGTCGTCTATCACCTCAAATGCAGCAAGACCAACCAATACGGTCCACCTCAGCCCATCTACCTCTTCCGACTAGACTCGTATCTGACTGTACTATTTTTTATTTTTTTTATTTGTATTATTCTGATTGTACTATTTTTGTTTCACGTCATGTTTTGCACGTTTTGTATGTATTACGTTTTGTCCTTTTTGTGGATCCCAGGAAGATTAGCGGCCACTAAGGCTAATGGGGATGCAGTTAATAAACTACACTAAACTCGTACCTAAGTCCGTTATGAACCTATCCGCGACTACTTAATCTCGAGATCAGCCAGCCAAACTTCTCCTCAAGATACCCTGTTTATCATAGAGACGGGCAAAGGGGCCATGTGGTCATGGTTTCACCACCACCATATACTGGCCAGATCCGGAATACCCCCTGAGTTTTACTCAGGCCATTCATTTCGCATCGGCGCCACCTCCACTGCTTCGAGCCAAGGAATTTCCCACCACATTATTAAGATTCTTGGTAGATAGATAGATAGATATATACTTTATTCAAATTTAGACAAATTTGGTCGTTGATCTTCCCCCGCATACCTCTCCTACATCCGCTCTAATCTGAATAACATCAGAAATGCCCACCGGCACCCGATTTTGTGATCTTTTTGGGGAGTCTGCACCACCAGAGCTTCCAAAGAGACGGCCCCCACTCTACAGTCCCTATTCCTCCATTCCCGCCAGCCACTGGACTCCACCATCGCCCCCCCCCCAACCTTCTTTCTATGACTCTCTTAACCCTCCTCCCTTCTTCTTCTTCCCTACACCCTTTCATCTCTCCATCCCCCTCTACTTCGACCCCTACATCCTTTCACCCCTCTAACTCTACCCTACATCCCTCTACCTCGACCCCTACCCTACATCCTTTCACCCCCTACCTCGACCCCTTCATCCCTCTATCCCTTCCGCTTCCAAACTCTAACACGTCTTCCATCACGCAATAAACCTCTCGAAACTCATATTGTTGTTGGTGTGGTCCTTGTCAGTGAAAGCAGTCATGACTGAGGGCACAAAACTCCTCCCCAAGCAATTTTTTTGCAGAGTGGTTGTCTATATGTGCGGCCAGAGGGGAGGAGGGTGAAGTATGGGTAGAGGGGGTGGCAGGGGTTGTGGGCTATGGATCAAGAATAAACATTCACTTTGTTACACACAAAGCAGGAGAAAATGTATGATTTGAAAAACAACTACTAAACACTCACTCAACCACTACACCAATTTCCATTCTTGAAGTTCAATTTATTTTAATATATTGTATTTATTTTAATATATTTACACCACTTTTTATATCAATATAAATTTGATCCACAGCATAGCAAAAACGAAGTTGTAAAGCTTGCCTGTTACGTTATTTACTTTTTCCAAAACATGGTATATATTTTTCCAAAACATGGTATATATCCATTTACAAATAGTAAATGGACTGTACTTGTATTTCTCTTTTCTAGTCTTCCAAGCACTCAAAGCGCTTTAACAATACATGTCATCATTCACCCATTCATACACTGATGACAGGGGCTACCATGCAAGGTGCTATTTGCCCATCAGGACCATATCTACTGATTCATACCCATTCATCCACTGCAGGAACAACCTGTGGGGTTAAGTGCCAAGGACAGATCAACATGGACTAGCGGAGCTGGGGATCGAACCGCCAATCTTCTGATTGAAGGATCCGCTCTATCACTGAGCCACAGTCGCAACATAAAACACTGGTGAAGAACACTGATTAATTTCCAGGAGTTGAGTTTGAAACTATATTATGACTGCTGTGTTATTTCCATTCCAAATTAATCAGAGCACACAAGGCCAAAAGGCCAATTGAGATACAATTTTAATGGTTACAGTACAGTGCTTACTCCACAAAAAACGCTCTGGAGCTACATTACATCACTTCCAGCTAACTTCACGGAGAACAATGAAGGCGGAACAGCATTTTTTATACTGAATATTCTCTGGTCTAGCTCAGCAAAAAACACAAATATACCGAATCCATCAGCACGTTAGCGTGTTTGTTAACCGGTACCGACAACGGTATCTTCACTTCACCTGTCTCCCGTTCTCTCATCTGCTCCGGTACATTCCACTCCGTGTGTGTGAAGAGCCGCTAAGCCTCACACTCTGTGAGAGAAGGCGATATTAATAATTGTGTAAAATTTCAATCAAAAATGAATGGATGGTTTGATAAAGAAGACGGTTGGATTCATGTGTAGTCGGCTATTTGGCCAGCTTATGCAAATCTATGATAACAGTATTTAACTCAAAAGAGATGTTATCTTAACCCCAATCTATACCTTCTGAATGGTCATCCTGAGGGCTTTGGACCCAATGAAAGATACAATCTTCGAATCTCTACGAAGCAAACCCGTTCATTGGTTTATTGAAATAAAAGGTTTGTGTAAAGGATGACATTTAAAGCTTTCTACAATTTAGAAAAGTTTACTACTGTCGACAATTTTGTGGAAAATGTGTTCTGAAGTTACTGTGGAGGGTAATGATTGATTATTTGTACTTGTAATGGAATTTAATTACCATTTGACTGTATTTTAAAGTAAAAGCACATATTGAAGTTTTGATCAATGGTTTAGTGCGTAAATTTACATCACTGGTCATCCTGAAAAAGAGAAGTCAAGGTAAATTGTCTCTTTTGCGTTTTTCACTTTAGTTTGATTTCTTCCCAGAGAGATGGGCCTTTGTTTGATTGCCACTTGATAAACCTTTGATAAAGTGTCTGCTGATCAAGAGATGTCCACTTTGTAATCTCCAAATCCACAGGTAATTATAGTGCAGTCTACAGATAATCTAATCTCTTATCGTCCCTACAGGAGACGTAGTGAGACATGAGAGGGACAGGCGGAAAGCTTAAAGTGACAAAGTCAGAGGGGAGAAAATGTGTTTGCCATGTGTAAGACTACATCCAGTTTTGCAGCAATTTGAATACAACTTCATCAGGGGTGGTTTGAAATTAGTTTTGGTTTCGCATTTTATGTATTTGTTATTTTTTAATATGATGACATTTCTATTATTTTGTCCTGCATAATATGTATCCTGCCCTCATGGGAATGATTTATTATTTTGTTGACAGAGTTGGTCATGTAAAATGCACTGCCTCAAGATCATACATATCCAAGAGTGATTTCGGCTCTGTCTGTGGAATATGTGTGTGTGTGTACGTATGTGTGTGCAGATGGTTAGGTGGTGTATATGGCTTTTAGGCGGCCAATATAACAGTGCCATAGTTCAGCTCTAATGTTAGTATTTCAGGAAATGTTGATGCATATTATAATACCGTTTGTGATATTTTTTTCCACACTCATCGTAGCATAAAAATTTGGTACATCGCTACTGTTAACTGAGATGCTTTGCGAGAAACAAAACGATCATTTTGAACCTATGTGGTTTAGATAATCTGGATGAGTCTGATCGTCTGACTGCTCTTAAACCCGTGAACACCCGTGTGATTTTGCTGCCTTCCGAGATTTCAACACTTTGGTGAGAGTTTAAAATGATGGACAAAACTATGAAAATAAGAGCCAGGTTGTAATAAACTGACATGATCAGTTACATTTCAGGGATTAATACCGATGAGTTATGAGACTATAGAAGAGTAAAAGTTAATGTGACTCAAAGCTTAGTTTGTTGATACACTAAAACTCATTTTGTCACATCCCTGAATGAACCTAATTGCAAGTAAACAGTTAGAAAACTCATCAGCATTTTTCTTTTGACATTCTCCCTTAAGACAGCCTAAGAGTCTCTTTAAAATACCTTCTGACCTAACTGTTTACTGTGGGTCACATTCCTCCTAGGATAGGATAGCTACTCTAGTCTCTCTATAAGTAAACAGTAAAGATACATGGACTATTTATTTTTTTCACGATTAAATGTTTCCCTTTCTTTTGTCATTTTCACGCTCCGTTAACAAAATGTGTAAAAAGAAGCTTGATGACTCTGTAATGATGTGAGGATGCACTTACAGGCTTACATTTCCATATTAATGAGAGTAACAGGAAGAGCTTTTTACCTCTCAAGGCAAACACGAGTGCTGAGTTTCTCTCAGCGACTGTGAATAAGTTGAAGCCTGTTCCTTTAAAAGCAGCTTCTCATCTAAAGCCATTTGCAGCTTGTGTAGCTCGTCGCTTGTTAAAATGAGCACCCTGATGATTGCCATCAGTGCTGAAGTGATTGAGCTGAGTGAATCTAAGGTAGAGAAACTATGTAGCCAATGTGGAGGGAATGAGCCGAACAGATTGGATTGAAAAGGGGCACATATAAAAACAGCAATAAAATTGTAAAAAAAAAAATGGCGCATCCCAGTACAACAAGTCGATTGAGAGTGCTCACATGTGCATGTTCAAAACAATCTAGGATGATATAGTCTACATGAACAGTTTTTGTAAGGAAATGGTGTGGAGGGTCCCTGGGTGATGTACTCTATTGAAAACAATAAAATAGATTACATTTTTAAGTTCAAGTTGAACCAAATCTGCATTGAGAGTTGTCCTCCGACAAACAGTCAAACAAGACTTGAAGTGGACCAGTGACCAGGGGCTCTAGTCCTGGTGCAGCAGGAAAGGATATTGTGTTCAAATAAATACTATATTAATTGTTAATTTACCATCTCAATTAAATGTTGATGCCTCCATGACCAAGTTGTCATGAAACTATGTAGAAGAAAAGATGTTCACTTTGCCTAATATGTAGCTTGACAGAGTTCTCATGTGTGCCCTGGTGTTCTCATGTTTCCTTACCTCCTCACTGTTTCCACCTAACTGTCCGTGCTGGATCTGTCCCCGGTGTTTTAAAAAGCTAAATAAGTTATTAGCATGACTGCATCCAGCTAGCCAAACCTGTCTAGTACAGCTAGTAGAGAAGCTTTGAATGTACTGCTTCCCTTTCCCGCTAGTCTGCTGTCTGATTGTGAGGTCAGGCTGATCTGGGATCAGCTCTTTAACTGCAGAATCTCCGCCAAACTTCTCCTCTCAAACGGGTCTTGGAGGAGTAGTGCTCACGCTCGCCTGTAGAGACTTCTCCTGACGAGAACGCGCAGCTTGGGGCCAAATCGGGAATCTATTTGAGGACACTGATTGGCTAAATTGTATGTCACTCATTTCTATCTTTAATCAGCAATTGGCTAAACTGCTTCATAGACCCGCCTCGGTAGGGCCAAATCTCAATGTCCCCCCTAAACCCTCAAACCCTGAACCTTCAAGGACTTACTGATGTCACCTGGTAAGTGGTTGAGTGTGAGAGACTGTGAGGGCTTGAGATGGTGTAAATAGGAATGGGACAGCACTTTGCTGCAACATATCACATTACCATGAAAACGACAATATGATGTATAATTGTGTGTATTTATTTTATACTTTGTACTCCCTGATTTGAACGTCTTCAGGCTCTTTCCTCACAAGATGAGAAGTAACTTCATATAATCTATTTACTCGTTTTTGTCAAAACCGCTTCAATGACAAAATCAAATATTTTTTGAATAAATGAATACATATTTTCTGATTTCATGTTTATTTTTTGTTCCATCGTTAACCCTTAATGTTTCTGAGTAAATGTGATACTCCAGGCTGAACACACCTGAGCCGTCCTCTTTGTTTACCTTTTTTTTTTTACATCTCCATGCGTCCACTGGTTTCCCCGTGTTTAACGTCACATTGCAATGATTTGTGGGTAATTCCCTTAGGCTAAGTCAGCATACCATGCGGCCTTGCGGAAAGGGTTCATTAAGGGCTCAAAATGTCTGCGAGAGAGCCCTCAAACACTCCATGATTTGACAGTGGGACATCCCTAAACCCTCACGGACTTCGCGGGAGCGCGCCTCAAAATCCGTGAGTCCGTGAGGGGGGACATTGGGATTTGGCCAGAAAGTCACTGCAGTGACAAAATGTGGATAATAGTCATAAAAAGAAAGGTTCCGATGCTTAGTTCAATGTACAGTTCAAATAATTGTTCAGTTGTTATATTGACTGCTGTCATTAAAAGAAACACATGAACACCACGATTCCTTTAAGTGTCTGCTGCCCCCCCCCTCCCAGCTGTAATCCTAGGGGAAACACTGAGACCATTTATACTTGCGTAGTGTTAGTGAAAGAGGACACAGACAAGACTGAACTCAAAATACTTATAATCAAACAAAGTGTTTATTCATAACAGAGTATTCTGACGCAGCAGTCAATACGAGCTTGGACCTAATCAAAACTATCTGTGACCGCAAAGAAAAGGCGCTCCCCAAGGGAGAACACAAAACTATATGGTCCTTAAGGGCATTTTGTGATTGGTTGACTATTGTTCTCTTGGTTTAAACTTTCTGAGAGCCTCATTGGTGCACAGGGACGTCCGTCCCTCCAGGCACACGGATTGCTGCTCCTCCAGTGATGAGTCTGGTCAGTGTGTGTGTGTGCTTAGAGAGTTCATTCTAAAGCCAAGGTCGCTTACTGCTTTTTTGTAGAAACTTGTTATTCTGTACCAGGCAGTTACAGTACGGGGAGTACGTGGTTTCTGTTATTGGTCAGTTAACGATGGGCCTCTGCTTAGATGGAATACACTGCAGCCTCACTCTGTGACTTTACTTAAAGACATATTAAGATTACTGCACATAGCATATGGTTTAAGCTTCACTAAATGTGTTTACGAATATATAGAAGTGTGTACAAATATATAGCAGTGTTTACAAATATATAGCACATTGTTTAAGCTTATTCTTAATGTGTTTACAGTAGCGTGGGCATGAAATGACAATTGCATCAGTCTGAAACTTGCAAGCACAGTTGTTACCATTGTATTGTCTACCACAATATACTCCTTTGTCCCGCTGTTTTGACAAGTTATTGATTTGGGGAAAACGTTATAAATTGTGTGTAACGCTGTCTCTGGCATGATGTTTAACATGTTTAATATTATTATTATAAGTTAGTTACCTGCAGAGCTAAGTGCAGAGCACACAACGTTATTTCTTACTGTATATCTAATTTATATAATAGCATATATATATATATATATATATATATATATATAATCAGTAGCTAGAGGAGTGGTTCTTTTAGCCATCTGGCTCATATGATAATAACAGCGCTTCATTAAAAGTATGCTCTGTGTGGAGAACAAACTCCCTCACATCAAATATAATAACAACTGCTGATTTCAGGGGCACTGGGTCAATGGGAAAACTTGAAGTAAATGGAAAACAGCTTCGGCTTTCATAATCACTGCTTCTCCTAGTGGATAGATAAAGCATTGCTACTGGTTTACATACACATACGCACACACATACACACACTTATGCTTATGAGGTGGCCACGCTTCACTACATCATCGAGGGGGATTACAAAGCAGCCCTGACATAGCCCAGCCCGCAGTTTTAGACTGATACTACTGTAGAGGTTTAACAACAGTAACCCAGTGGGGACAGTGCCAGTAATAACTTCTGATTGATAATATTCAGCATTGTAGATCCTAGAGAGTGGGTGATATTTAAGAGGTTTAGCTGGTAGGGTATTGAGGAGGCAGGTAGCTGTTCAAGAAGCTAGCCCAGTTTATCTCTTTTGTTTGCTCTATAGCAGCGGAAGACTGCAATATGATGGAAAATTTCATCATAGATCATGTGAGATATGAACAGTTTCATAAACACCTTGTAAAAAGCCTCCTTAATGAAGGTAGTGGGTCCTATGATTACAATTGTAGGTATTGTTAAGCTCCCATCTAGGGGAATAGGAACGCAACATAAAAGCAAGAAAGGCTGTTCCCTCCCCTCCCTGTTCCCCAAACGACAGTGTCAATAACAAATATTCAGTTATGGCAAAAAGTGTTTATTACTTAATAACTCGATTCATTTTAATTAAATTAACAACAATCTGGAACAAAATTAATCAGGATGAGCAAGGCAAAAACAACAAACAAAAATGCTGGCAAAACCTAAATTAAATAAGCAAACAAACAAAAAAACATTTACTAAATCTATCTCCCTAGGATACCACGGAAACAGGAAAAAGGGGCATGAAAGGAAATGGCAGTTCATCCTTAAAGCTTCAGTGTGATTTCAGACAGAAATATTTCCATACAAGTTAAAATACTTACAAAGCCAACTGGGACACTTAGTCTACCCAAATAATCACGGGGACAGAACAAGACAGGTTTGGAGTCTGAGGACAGAACACTGCTGCTGTTCAAATGCTGTCACCAGACTTCTGGAAACCCAATCATTTTTAAAACACTGGATGTGATGGATGGACAGCACTACAGGCCCAACCCACAACTCCAGCCAGTCAGAGAGAGACACCTGAATTGTTGCAAAAGATACCCACAAGACAGAGCACTCACTCTTACACAAAACACAACCATACAAAACAAATACTGCGGCGGCCGTAACAGGTTGATTTTATTTTGTTGGATGAGTAGGCAGCAAAGTTAAGTAAGGTAGTCCAGACATTTTTTTTTCCAGCCACATCCTCTTTCTCTTACCGGGACATCCCACAACAGATGGGATACATAACCCTTCCATAGTGTTGCAGGTCTGCCTTGGGTCTCGTCCCAGCTGGGCACGCTTGCACAAGAAGGCTTCCAGGAGGGTCGCATTGGGCTTAAACCTGAATGCAATGCAAACCCATCCTTGTCATTATTAGATGGTCAGAGCTCCGGTATAGTATACAGAGTGACGAAGCCCGCTGTTCGTGTCGCTTTTATTTCTCAGAAACTTGCCAATTTCAAAAAGTAAATTGTACACAAAATAGGGTATTTTGTTTGATTTTTTTAACAAATCACACACATTATGTCCATGAGTCTGTGTCCTAACGCTGCACTGTTTTCAATGTGTGTCGGAATGCCTGTGTCTATTTATTCCTAACGCTCGCTTTATAAGCACTACTATGGATGAGGAATGACTGATTGGTGCTCATTTCACTACAAAAACTTAAATAAAGAGGCAGCCTGCTAGAGGGAGATTGTCTGAAAGTTTCCCACTTGCTGTTAGCTATGTTGTATTGTGTTATTTCCAGTAAATATCACAATATTAAAACTTGTGTTTTCTGTTTAAAAAATATGTTCAAGGAACATCAGAAGATAATGGGTACAACTAATCTATTATGTAAGTAGTCAGGTTACCAGTGTTGGGGTCTGACTCTGACCTCATGGCTGACTAAGGCCCTCACATGTGCTTTTAAACAAAGGAGCATATGTTGGCCTGATGTTTAGCAAGAGGCCTGATCCTGGTAGATATGTGCCACACCTAACAGCTCCAGCCAAACTTAAATGCTGGCCCCTCATTGGCCAAAAGGGACCTAAGGGTTTTATGACCTAAGGACAGGCATCTGATAAAACCAAGCGCGAGTTTCAAATCTGCCATTTCCGTCCAAGCTCGCTTGGTGCCAGGAGGTCCACAAGGAAACGTTTGCCTCTCAAGAAATCCTATTAGGTCTTAAGTCAAATTCGCTGGACGAACACAGACTGTTTTTATATTTTTGTTTCTGGATCCTGCAGTGAGAGAACGGATAACTTCTACGACCCGTTCTCTCACCATTAATGTATACATTAATTCCCTTTTTCTTCGCCGAAGAGCCCTCCTCTCTGCAGAGACTGAGGTTGATTTGCGCCACGCTTGGAGCTGTGCAACCGAGTGGAGTTCCCCACTCGAAGGACTGATCCGACCAAAATAAATCTTCTCATTGTAAGAGTTTATCTGGTGTCAGGGCTTGATTTTGGTCAATTAGTGTGTTATTTCTTTAGCTTGTTTTGTTTAAGTTACTGTAGTGTTTAGAACGTGTTATTGTGCAAGCATCGTGGACCGAGTCCTGTTATACTGTGTATTTTCTACCGCTGTAACCGTGTTGTATTAGATTAGTCACTGCTAGTGGATTTGGAGATTGTGATTTTATTAACCAGAACCTCGATTTGCCGGCCGGATAAGAAAGCAATATTCGTATTTCACCGCGGTGATAAAAATCTGCTTTGTTTTGGGGATTATTTTATTTTATTCTGTTTTGTTTTCTCTTCTTTAAATCGGCTCCCTGAGTAGGATTTAGAACTGTAACTATCACTGTATAATCGTGGCTGACCGGATCTGTTGAGGCTGAAGTTTCTGTCGGAATCGCAAAGCTGTGTTTACTTCTTTCTGCGCAGGCGCTTCAAAAAGTAACTCGATCCGGTCCAAATTCAAAACAGTATTTAATTAAACGATAACTGTAAACTGATGACAATTACAATCTAAAATACACTATCGATAGTATGCTTCTCGAGAGCAGAGACCACGTGCAACTCCACTCACAGGTCCGACCTAGCTGGGTGGCTGAAAAACGGATTTTGCCGTGAACTCCCGCTCGCTCTCTCAAACATTCTTTTTATGTTCTTTGATGGTCGGAAAGCGTCCGAAATCTGTCGCAAAACACAAAGGCCGTCATCCGGGGTCAGTGATTGGTTTCCGATTGATCTGACCCCTCCTTCATCGATCCGCTGGTCATCTCTGTGGCTGGGCTCCCTCTGACATCTCCTCTGACATCACCTCTGACCTGCCCTCTGTCCTACGGCCGCATGGTCTTTCCCAGGAGTCCTCTCCTGTTGTCTTACGGCAGTCTCTGCTTCTCATCAGTTGTCTCAGCTTCTCCTCACCTGTCTCTGAAAAGCCTCTCCTTGAATAATCCCTAACTTTCCCTGATGGCTATTCTTCACAGTGTTTAAGTCCTCCAGTGTTTATGCTTTCATGATTTCAATACATTCAATGTGTCAATATACTGTAACATATAATATCCTTCATGTAAACATATTACAAACATATAATTCATTCTTTAGTAAATATATTGTGACTCTAACATATTTTACCTTTTATTATTCTGACACTTCTATTCACCACTAAGGGTGCTATAAATTCTACTAAATAATGCTTTTAATACTGCAATTCTCCACAGATCCGAATCCGACTGCAGAGTTTTTACATGATAGAGAAGCTGTTCTTACATCTTACGGCGACGCTAAGTGCCTTGCTTTAGAGCTCGGTTTTCCTTTCTTTCTCTCTCTCTTCCTAACACGCACACACATAGTTAGACACACATACTGATTTAGCTAACCATCTCAGACAAGTAGGTACATAATCTATTGTCTCAACCCACATTGTGCGTCGATCCACATGGTTACATGCGTAGCCATCTTCCAGCCATTTTGTCGTAGTTCTTTAGACTCCGCAATCTTGTTTGTAGGCCCACAGGGCACGGCCCGCTTGAGATTACCTCCTGCCACTGTCTGAGTAGTTCGCTCCTCCTCTACACACATACACCCCCCATATATGTACATGTACATACACATATATATCCTCACACCACGTTTGTTCACTTTACTTTAGGTATTAGACATATAATTATATGATAGTGTTTGTTGGCTTTTGATATTATTTGATTTGACCATTTATTGTTTGGATTTAATAAACTGTTATATTTTAAAGAGCAGTCTTCTGTGATTACTGTGCATATGTGTGTGATAACAGCTGGCTGTAGTGGCCTGTGCTCAAATTCAACCTTCACGGTTCACTCTGAGTGTAGAACAGGACTTTGACTGTGGACATTCTGAGTGAGCAAAAATCTATGAGACTCAATTTATAGTTTGGTTATCGGTCCCTATTCACAGGGTGGTGTCCCGTTATTATTAGTAATTACTAATTAACTTATTGATGTTAATAACTCCATTGATGTTGATAGTTTAGTTTCATATTTGCTGATAACCCAACACGCTCCTTTTCGTTCCCAACACCGGTGTGATCTGGAGGTACGTGGTTTGCTTACATGACATAATGTAGCGCTTGCTGTTTGAAAACAGTGTCTCTCTCTGCAGCCGAGTTATCTGCCATGAGTACAGTTGTTGTTGAATTATTCCTCGTTCTTCTTGACCCAACATTACATTTCATTTTCAATTATTAAAAGTGACGTTGCGTGACTCCCGTCATGTGGTGCATTCAGTGCACAGAAGGCAGACAGCCGCGTGCAGCTTTTTTTTATTTGTATTATTAAAATCAATTTTGGAACTTGTGAATCGATTCAGCATCTGAGACGATAGGAATCTCGATTCTTACATGAGTCAACTCCACAACAGGCAGCTCCTCCTCTAAAGAAAGCACGGACACTGAGGAGGTTCCCATTATTATGTCCAAGTCTCTTCCCAAACTGTTTGACATCTTTTTTGTATTCACTGTGGCACCAGGCCTTATAAGATCAATCTTCAAGGTGTTTTATTTCTAACTTAATGTGACTCTGAAGCAGGAGATAGGGTGACAGGATGGGGTCCTGTGCATCTGAATGGACTGTTGCTTCACTATTGCATGGCTAGCTTGCAGTCCGGGGAGTCTGAGCCAAGCTCGAACACTCTTAATAATTTACCATGCAATTAAAATTTAAAACAAATATACAAGAAGGTTTGTCATCAAACTGAAGGAGGGTCATGGCTTTGCTCCTCACAAAGGTTATGCGGAATGCCTTTTGCTGTGGCGGATGGAGGTGGTTTAAACATTTCAGAGATTTAGTTTTGAATTACCAAAAAAGGTGATTGTAGTTCAACTAAACATTTAACATAAGCTTTTTCATAATTGTGTTATATACTTATGGGCATTATGTTGTCAGTCTTACCTCCCAGTGAAAGCATGGCGAGGGTTGTACTTTACTGAGCCGTGGCCTACACAACACTGTACAGCTCTCTGTTCTCATTGTGCTGCTCCTGAATGACAGATTTGCAGATGCAATTCATTCTGAATGTCAGTGTTTCAGTGTAGAGTCCTCTCTATGCTGAATGATCTCAGATAATTACAGTAGCTGCTGGGCACTGATTCCTTTATTTTCCTCTATCAAATGATGAAAATCCTCTTATACTCCATATCAAATCAGCTTTTTTACATTCCATTTCTTTGATGTTAGTCTTAGCCGTCACCTACACAAAAGTATCACAAATGTTTGAACCCTACATTCCTTCCCCTTAGTTTGGTTTATGTGCTTTCTGCATGTCTGCTAAGCTGCAAGTCCAGATTTAATTTCCTATTTTAGAAATGCTGTTTGAGCATCTGCCTCTGGAAAAAAATGAAAAAGTCTAGTGCAATAGGTAAATTAACTAAAACGACCCAGTTTTGCTAAAAAGCCCGTTATGCACTAAGATGATTTGAGGATTTCTCCTTTGACAACAAGGATTTCAGCATGTTTACAGATTAGGGGGATCATTTAAAAAATGCATCTCTGTTCTCTAAGGCGGAAATAATCCAAGATGTTCTTTTGACGCTTTTTAGCGGTTTGATGAGTAGGATTGTGCTGGATTCGTTTTTGTTCTGCTTCTCTTTTTTTTCCTCACTCAACATTGTACTTGTTTGTTTTAAGGTTTGCAGACCCACTGCGGTGATTTCTGCATTTTCAGTTATGGTATAATATTTTAAAAAGTTATTTTAAAATCTTTTTAACACAAATAAAGCATAGTGCAGATGAGAGTCATGCAAAGGGCTCTAAAATACGAAATGACTTATATTCCCAAAATAGTGTAGAGCTCTCATTTCCCATCATTGTGCCGTACTCAACCTCCATCATAAAGCACTCTGCTGATACTATTACATTAGTCTGATGATCTGCTACTATCAAGGGAACAATTTTTGCAAAAAATGATGTCAATTTGCAGCTGGAATGAAGCCAGCCAGTCGGATCTAACTCCAGCTCAAAGGGTTTGCTCATTGGTGGGTATTGTCATGGTCTGAAGAAAAGGCAGCAGGGGATTGATCCATATAGATATACCCAACACAGTATATATATATATATATATACTGTGTTGGAAAAAACGATTTAATAGTACAGAGTGAGTCCTATGATACTGAAATTAAGAAACATTGAGAAAAGAAGTTTGATTTTAAAGTATTTATTCTCTGCGCAGAGAAGGTTCAATCGTCATACAGAATGCAATGCGGTCTGAAGGAGGAAGAACCCCGAATGTTGGTTGTGTACGACTTATAAAGGCATTGAGCACATGGTGGGGTAGGAGGAGTTCATCACTAGGACATCTGGACAGCAGTGACCACTCATTGGTCAACCACTGAATGGTCCACTGATTGCAACCCCATTGTGAGAAATCTGTTTAAAAGCACTCCTAGCGATGGATATTATGTGATACAGCGAGATTGTCAGATCCTCTGCGGACCATTGGGCAGGATGAACCAGCCTGTCGGGTGGTGCGGATTGGACCTCTATTTCATGAAATATAATCTTGTAATTCATAGTGTGATTCAGTTTGTAACTGGATTTGCTTTTGTTAGATATTAAATGCCTTTTGATTTTAACTTGAACCAGCTGATTCTGCCCTGTTTTGCTGATGGACGAAGGAGCAGAGAGGGGGCCTTTTCCTTCGCCTTTTGTTGAGAAAATTTGAACATAACACCATTCAGCCCCTTATCTAAGCTGACAACATCATGCCCCTGATTAAGACACACACGATATTACTCAACCTGAGATGACCCTCACTGACCATGTCTGACATTCATTAACCTCACTAAAACAAAAAGGGCCGAAACACTGAGTGGTCAGACAATGACAACAGATAGATAAGTCATAGTGGAAATTTGCTATCACAATACACATACATTTATATATTTTTTTTTTTATTAGGGGTGGTAATCACCAGAGATCCCGCAATACGATATTATCACGATACTGCGATATGCTGAGTATTGCGATTACATATATTGCGATGTATTACTATTTTCAACCGCAAATGATGTCCCCAAAAGAAAACTGTGTCAACATGTTTTATCTAATAAGATAACGTTTTCAGTCTGTTCATTTTTATTGCAGAAAAATGGGATTTTCAAGCAGACAGACTGACCAACACTGTCATAAATGTTGCATGCACCTGACAAACTGAACTGTTTGTATTACAGTCTACATAGTCCAACTTAACTGAATGCAAACGTGTCTATAACTTATATAAGTACGATATAAGAGTTGTATAACTTGCGATGCGTGGACGTCGAGGGCAGAGAGCCAGTTATGCGCTGCACTCTCCCCATGAGCCTGGCTGCTGTTGGCAGATTTAACGCCCGTTGTGAGGCCAGATTGAGCGTGTGAGCGAAACACTTCACATGCAGGAATCTCGCTAACTGAACGGCAACGCCTACATTAGAAGCATTGTCGGTTACAATCACCAGGTTTTTGTCAGCAATCCCCCATTCTTATGCTGCATTTTGCAGGTGTATAATGTTTGCCCTGGAGTGACTTACGTGTACTGCTCTAGTTCGGCGAACGAGAGACATCAGTCGCCAGTCCTCTGTAAGATATTGTGCTGTTATAGTCACATAGAATCCACTGCGCTTGACGTCAATGCATTGCAAGTTAATGCAACTCTTACTGCTGTACTCAAAGATTCCTTCACTTTAAGCTTCACTTCTCTGTAGAGCTTGGGCACAGCTGTGTCGGTGAAAAAACGCTGCAGCGGCCTTCCTTGTTAAAAGAAAATCCAAATAAATCCAGATGTCTGATTCAAACACGGAAGGGCACATTTCTGATTTCTTTCTCCGATGTCTCCATCTTTGTTTTGACCAACTTCCTACCAATCATGCTGAACTGGGACCTCTAAACCAGACCACCAGAAAACAACTCAGCACCATCTAGTGGACTGAAAAAGCAATTGATTTTATTTTTCTAGTACCAAAAAGTTTATAGTTTATATAATAAAAGATCGATACTTGGCTTCCGTGTAGTTACAATATCGGCCGGCAGCGAGCGGTGAACAGCTGTGTTTGTGTGGCGAAGAGACAGGAAGAGCTCTTCCGTCTCTTCCCGTTTCCTTCACCTTCACCTACATTCCCCTGGGTCCTAAGTCCCTCCATGTACAGCTTCTTATCACCCTCTATGTACCAACGTACATTTATAACAAATACCACACATATTACGGTAATATGCGTGTATCTGACCAAAATACCCAAAAAAAGCAAAAAATAAATGATTCATTTAAATAATTTTTTTAGAGTTTTTAAAGTGTTTTTGTTTGGAATTTGTATAATAAGCATATCATTTAGTTATTGCTACTGAGAATTTAACAAACAAAAAAACATGACTTGATAGGTTTGCAACTTTCAAGGTGTATATTTCAAATTGCATCTCTTACACACATGAAGATAAAGTTGTGAACACCGACTGAATATCTATTATCAGAATCATTATAACTGTATATAATGAGAATAAAGGGAATACTGCTGTTAAAAAGTGTTTGCAAACCAAATGTTATTGCACTTTTGCTCATATAGCAGTACTTTCAAATAAAAGTGCGCAATACACTACTTTTGAATTCGTTATTGAATTTTGCGCATAACAATGTGATTAATCAAGATTAATCGCAAAAAAATCATGCGATTAATCAAGATTTTAAAATTGTAATCGTTGCACAGCACTAATATATACACATACATATACTGTGTGTATATATATATATATATATATATACTAGGGCTGTGAAATGATTAAACATTTTAATCAAATTAATCACAGGTTTCTGTGGATTAATCATGATTAATCACATATTACAGATTTTTGTCATTATTGTGCGTCTTTGCGGTGCTTTGATGCTCGAGTCCCCCGTTGCCACTCGTAAAACTTCCCCTCGTCCTCAACAAT
This sequence comes from Pholis gunnellus, assembly GCF_910591455.1. Lineage (NCBI taxonomy): Eukaryota > Metazoa > Chordata > Actinopteri > Perciformes > Pholidae > Pholis > Pholis gunnellus. Next base: position 749,636 of record NC_136534.1, read on the forward strand.
ATTAATCGGTCTACAGCTTTTTGCAATCCATTTGGCAACTGTGCTCGTCAACTTGTCACAGGCAGACTTAGTGAGGGAACTACGTTGTTCAGTGAGGGTGGTTTGGCGCATTCCACTTAAACTCCCCTCACCGACCAACGCATGCGTCGCGTTGAGATGGTACTTTAGGCTGGTAGTGCTACGGTGAAACGATAACGTCTTCCCGTTTACGCCCCTTTTCCTAGAGGCGGGAATTGCCCCCTCTCTACGGCAACACTGATGGGACATATCTTCAACACCAGAAAGGACAAACATGAGACAGTCTGTTACATTTGTTTGTTTGGATAGCAGCTAACGTCTGACTGCATTAGAGATGTTTTGATTGAGACCTGTATGCTTTTGCTTCGATTATTGTTGTGTCACCTTCGTGATCTTAATGTTTTGGATATATCCTTCCACTGCATATTGCAGTCCCTTTAGCCTTGATCCGGAGAATATCGCGGAGATATTACTCCAAAAAGTATCACTGACACTGACAGATATAGCGCTGGTCCCCGTCCTCGCCGTGCTTTTGGGTTGACAGTCCTGGGAGTTTTGTCGACGTAGCAACAGTAACTAAGGGGGCGAACGGTCAATTGTGGGTATATTGGAAGCTCATTCTGCGCATACGTTAAATGCGTTAAAAAAAAATAACGAATTAATCCTGTAATTTAATCATAACGTGTTAACGCGTTATTTTTCACAGCTCTAATATATACACTTGCAAGGCAGTCAGGCACATTCTCTCAAAAATTGTCCTAATCACATTGAAAAAATTAAAAAAAGACAAAGTTATCAATAATGTTAGCACAAGGATGCAAACTTAGAAGTTTGAAAAATGTTACACTGCAGAATGTACACAAATTCACAAAGAAATCATTTCCATGGATGCCTTATTTTTGGTTTAAAAAAATAAATAAAAAGGTGACAGTCACAACTGTCATCTGTGTGAAAAATTACTCTGGATCTCACACTTGTTTTTCGAACATACACCGGCAGCCTTCAGATGTAACTTGCCTATGAACCCATGGGCTAACAATTTAAAAGGAGTGCCTTAATTTAGGTAACATACATAAGAAGCAACTGAATCCACTGTGGTCAACAAGTGAGTTCTAATGTCAAACGTCAACACTCTTGAACAGTTATTCACGTTCTAACTCAACAGCAGATTTTTCTTGAGTTTGAAGTTTTGCTGGGAGTTTCTCCTGTCCCAAACCAAGCATCACTCTTTGAATGAAGTTCATGGCGTTCTTTATGGCTTTAGGGTAGTCCAAGTGTAAGGCATAGGACAACCCAAACAAGATTCAAAGTGCTTGAGGTAGGTTCAGGAGATTACCCATTACAATACCTCCCTCAACAATGATGGCGGTTGACACTGGGTCAAAGTGGAGTTGATTTTGAGAGAGAGGCACATCTTCACTGATGACAGTCAGCACCCCAACAGATGTTTGTGCCTAGGCATCATCCCTGTCAGAATCCTGTGTAAGACCAAACAGAAACAACATTACAACAAAGACAAATAAAGTCTCACCGGGTCATCATTCCTGCCTACGCTGCCTTGCCAGTAAAGTTTTCCTTCCTTCACACACACCTGCATTTGGCAGTTCTATCCACATTAGTGGGCCTAAAACAGTTTTGACCAGTTTACAGATGTCCAGTACAGAAGATGAAAGAAATTAAGTATTGAAGTCTTCCTCACACTCAATTGTATTTGCCATCCTCGTTAGATTGTACTAGCTAGTGTATTTGAGGGAGAGATATGATCTCCCTCTTGTGCAGAATACACACCCAGAGATGGCACCGTTGAGCTGGGCTCAGCAGTGCAACCCGGTGACTGCGAACAGAGTTAGTTCAATATATGGTTGCTTCACCAGGAAAATACACCATCTCTATATGTATCTAAAAAAAAATGTTTGGGGGCATTTTCTGCTTTATTCGATAGTGACAGTAGAGACAGAAAAGGCAGGAGTGAGAGAGGCGATGACATGCAGCAAAGAGCCCCTCCAAATCAACCTCCGGCCACTGTGGTTGGGACTCAGCCTTGCTGTGATACGCCTTTGCATTTAAATCTCAGACCTTCTTTATTAGGTCCAGTTGGACTCAAGGTCACCGTGACCTCACAAAACATGTTTCTGGCCATAATTGAAGAATTCATATGCTAATTATGACAATTTCACACAAGTTTCTAGGATAAGATGTAACTATGAGAACTTACAAAGCAGGTGTGGTAGAAGTGACTGGGGTCATCGCCAAGTAAAACAGGGAGGCCTCAGGGAGGTACTCAGGTACCAGGGTGCGCATTGCTGTCACATCTTTTTTCTAGAGTTGGATAATATATAAAAAAAATTTGAGATTATGTAACATTCAAATCTGACAGTACGAATGTTTGTCAATATGACAATGAAACAAGTGTCACCAGAATGTTTGTTTGACATTACGGAGTCACCCGTGAATCACTTTGCTGCACAAAATCAGCCAATGTCTCTCCAACACTTCCTTTCTTGGACTTGAAGATTTCGACAAAGCGTGGTGTGTAGTGGTCCAGAGCATCATAAAAATCATTCTGCAGATTTGTGGTGGCTATCCTGTTAAACTCTGCAAACACCTAGAGAACACAGGAAAAAAACATACAGTGACTAAATAGGCTTGGACCATTGTGGACATTTTTGAAAACCATTCCGCAAACACAAATACCTTAAATGGAATTTGCTGCTCGATACGAGTGAAATGCATCCACCATGTTTGGTCAATTAACTCGTTCACTGCCGTGTTAATGACTTTGAACATCCTTTTTAGCCCCTTGGCAGGACTATTTGTTGCTGTAGCAAAGTAATTGTACGCAGCAGTGTCCAGTCCAATATTGAACCTATGGGTGATACAGTGGTAGTACTACAGCAAAAAAATGTTTTGCTAGTTGGCTGAAAAGAATGTTGAAAGTGAGACCAAAATACATTTTCAACTCAAAATCATGTTTTCCAGTCTGAATATACATTTTTGAGCAGTACACTGCCTGTTAGGTTCCCCCATCCATGACAAAGAAGGAGTTAATGAACCAAACGTGGTGGATGTATTACACACATGGTGCAGCAAATACTATAATAAGGGTAAGAATCCTAACTCTCCCTTTATAATTCTTCAGCTTGCTCAAAACTGCCATGTAGTGACATTGTTAACTGGATCAAAAGTAATTGGACACTTATAACAACATCCATAGAAGTTTAACATCAGTACAGAGTAAATGTTGCCACATTTTCAACATTGGTTTCTATTGGAAGCAGCTGCCACTAAAGGTATTGATAATTAATAAATTCCTAACCTGAGCAAGAATAAGATACTTATGTTCCAAGTGAGTCAGAAGTTCAGTTGTTTCTCCAGAAGATGAATACACACACTGGACCCCAGTGGAACTTTCATTGCATCAAAGATGGACCAGACCTTCTGACTGTGGAGACGGGAGATTGTGGAGGCTGGAACTCCGGTGATAACACTGAAGGAGCGATGGCCAGGTCTTTTTACAGAGAACCAAGAAAGTAATGATATTCATAGGCTTTTTTGTTTTCCACTATGATTAACAGTGTATTTAGTTTTAGGCTTGGGCTGGTAACCAGTATAGTGTTGACCAGCATAGACAAAAAAATAATTTGCTCAATATTCACTCTCCCTCAACTTTCTTGCTCTAACTGAGACTCAGTTCGGAACTGGTAAGGACTTGAATTGCCAGGCCCCAGCTGACTTCACCCTTCTCTTTGTCGTCTGTTGACTGTAGGCCTGATGCATCGTGAAACACATTGTCACCTCCCGCGTGTCCACTTCACGAAGAGGAGTTTGCCATTGCGGATCCAACGCATGTCCCCCCTCTCAGCCTTTCTGGGCAGGTCGTTGGTCTTGGTCTTAGGGAAGCCAATTCGATTTTGTCTGATGGTCCCACCATAGCCAATGTTCTTGTTGGACAGATTGGTGAAGAGAGCGGGGTTTGTGTAAAAATTGTCTGTGAACAACAAGTAGCCGCTACCGAGGAGAGGAAATGGCAAAAGGTCCATCACCGCTGAGTAACTCAGCCCGTGGCCTGTGGTGGACTCACTTTTGCCCTGGTACACAAAGAAATTCCAGGTGTAGCCTATTGATGAGTCAGCCAGCACGAACAGTTTGAAACCCCACTTTGTGGGCTTGTCCTTCATGTACTGCTTCATGCTGTGGCGGGCTTTGCTTTTGACCATCCGCTCATCAATTGACACATTTAGATACGGCTGGAAATTGGCTTTGCAGGCGGTCACCATCTCTGTGTAGAGCGGCTTGATCTTGAACAGCCTGTCATACTCAGCAGTGTTCCTTTTTTCTCATTTTCCTCGTCCTCTTTTGGGTCGCTGAGGTGAAGTGACCACAAATGGAATCAAAGAGGTCCCGTGTCATGTTGTCTCACCGGGGAACTGGAAGCTGTACGGCCATATCTTCCTCCAGTAATCAGACATCTGGGGGACTGTCACAAGGCCAGTGAAGATGAGGATGGCGAGGAATGTGTAAAAGTCCTTCATCGTGAGCAATTACCACTTGAACTTCATCCCAGCTTTCTTTCTTTTGCCAGCGTTGGCATTCGTGTTGTCAATGATTTTTCGAACAACAGTTGCAGAAAAAAAAAGCTGGAAAAGGCTGAGGGGAGACCATGCTATGGTGGTGTCACATGTGGGGTCTGGGGTCCTGGCCGGCTTGAACCTGAGAGGGTCAGGTTTGATGCACTCCTCTTTGTCATGCCACCTGTTTGGCTGAGGTGCCAACGACTGCGTGTGTAGAGCCGTGGGGGGAGGAGATGCTTGTCCTGGAGCAGATTGTCGAACTGCCTTTCGACGTGTTGGCAGCGGGGCAGTTGAAGGGCCTGGGACACTGGCAAGATGTGGCTCATAATTGTCATCACTGTATACACAAATGTGGAAGAAAAATAAATATATGCATTCAGTGGTCTGATTCTGATGTTGTAATACATGTAAACATAAATGCAATAAACTTGGTACCTTGCATGTGCTCACTGCTTATTCTCATGCCCACCTTCCCTCTCCGCCTTACTTATTAGAGCTGCTAGCTTTAGATAGATAGCAAATTCCACACTAATAAATCAATAAATATAAGACATAAATATATGCATTCAGTGGTCTGGTTCTGATATTGTAATACATGTAAACATAAATGCAATTAACTTGTAACTTGTGTACCCCCCCATCTCCTTGCACTTGGTAGGAGGATAAGGGGAACACATAATTTAGCTCTGAAAGCTGGGTGACTGTGAGAGACCCTCCCCCACTGAAACACAACTCATAAGTACGTAAATGTTCAACGTACCATGAGGTCAAAAGCCTGCAGACTAACAGTATTTGTGTTGATAACAACAATATGTGTTATTTGCCTAAACTCTGGAAGACCTGAGCAACTGCCAACTGAAATGATCATTTTTGCACTGTATTTAACACCATGAACACTTACAGAAGATTCAACCAGCACTGTACTTTGCTTTGCATTTCGCTGATGGAGCAAACTCTGAACATTTTCAGGGAAAGATGTGACCATAACTGACCTCACTTTATCAATTTGCAAAGGAGGTTTGAAGAATGTTGAGGAATCTAAATGGAAGGCCATCATCTTCTGGTGTCTTACAGTTGAAGTATGTGCTACATTCTTGAAATTCCGAGTGTCATGTACAACCTTTTTAAAGAATTTGTGCTTCCCTTCAAAACGCATTGTCCACATGTCTACTAGGGGGCCAAAAGTTTTTATCATTTGAGGGTAGTGTTCAATAAAATGATGTTTTGGACGAAGATTGTGATCCGGAAAAGTTTTCTGCAGTAAAGTCTCTGTGTTCTGAGATTTTGCAATCCAGGAAGTGGATTAACTCTTCAGTAAAGTGCGATGACAATACCAATTCCAGTATATCTTTTAGAAGCATCAGTATCTCCCATGCTTGATCCCCCTCAGGGATATTGTAGCCTATCATCAATGGAAGCAGTCTTAGGATAGACCAATTTTCATGGCCATTTCCTCCAATGGTTCCCTTAGAGATGAAGGTCTTTGGAATGATCTGTGGCTGGTCAGCTTTATCAGAAAATGTGAAAGGCAACGTGTATGTGACACTCTGGATGGAAAACCAGAAACAGTTGAAGAGCTGAAGATAAAAATCAAAGAAAAATGCACATTGCAGTATGATTTCAATGTTATGTATGAAGACCCAGACTTCAATTATGCCCTCTGCAACCTTGATGACATAGGAGACTTGCCAGCTACAAGAGCTACTGTGAAGATCATTTCATTGCTGTTGACTGCCTCCACCACCAGCTTGTCTGATGCCTCTGATGATACAGAGATTGTTCATCATCATGAACAAGACAAGAGCAATGGCCAGAGTTTTTTGACATTTCAAATTTTTCAGTTGATGTGGAATTCAGACTGAGACAGGCTAATCTTGCGTGTGGACGAGACCAGACGTACTTGAATGTACGAGACATGAAGAGAGAGACATGAGAGACATGAAGCTTAGTATTTTGGAAAAGCTTGCTGAAACAATGTATAAATTTGATGCCTATCCAAAAGAAGAGCGGATCAATTCTGTGACATTAGCACTCATACGCAAACATCCCTGCCAGGCTTACCAGATGGGTGTTCAGGCTGGAAGAATAGCTTGAAATTCAAAATGGGAAACTATCGCACGAAACTGAGAAAAGCAGGACGTATAGAGGTTGGTATAAATGGGGACAAACAAGGTGGCCCAGCAATGGCATCAAAAGGCCTAAAAAGACCAAAAAGATACGAGGTAAATTATCTACCAGACCTCCCTCATGGTCATGATTAGGGCTGCAACAACGAATCGATAAAGTCGATAAAAATTGATTATTAAAAGAGTTGGAAACGAATTTCATTATCGATTCGTTGTGTCGCGCGATTATTACGCCACTCAATAAGTTGCGGAGATGTTTGCCTCTCGGCGCCCCCTCGATGCTCTTAACTGAGTGTTCAAAGCAGGCCCGGTCACCTGAATACTGGGAATAATGGAATAGGACTCCGGTTCTATTTTGTGGGTTTTTCTCTGAACTGGGGCCATGATTAAGAGGGACGGCCGGGGGAAACCTCACACGGCCCGGACACGGAAAGGATTGACAGATTGATGCTCTTTCTCGATTCTGTGGGTGGTGGTGCATGGCCGTTCTTAGTCGGTGGAGCGATTTGTCTGGTTAATTTCCGATAACGAACGAGACTCCGGCATGCTAACTAGTTACGCGGCCCCGTGCGGTCGGCGTCCAGCTTCTTAGAGGGGCAAGTGGCGTTCAGCCGCACGAGATTGAGCAACAACAGGTCTGTGATGCCCTTAGATGTCCGGGGCTGTACGCGCGCCACACTGAGTGGATCAGCATGTGTCTACCCTTCGCCGAGAGGTGTGGGTAACCCACTGAACCCCACTTGTGATATTAGTCCTTTTTTTTTTTAATTATTACTTTAACAGCTCAGGGATGTTCGAGCAACCTGTTTGTGCACTTTCTGAAGATTTTTTGCACTGTTAATTTGCACTGAATAAAAGGTTAGAAATTAATGCTTTTTTTATCCAATTCATCGATTAATCAAACAAATAATCAACAGATTAATAGATTATTACAATAATCTAGAGAACTACTAGTCACCAGAAGTCGATCGGCCGCAGGGACCTCTGAGCGACGGGGCAACCAATCGCCCCAAGGCAGCAGAGCGAAGTGGTCGGGCAGAGGTGTAGGGCTTGACCATGGCGTGGAGATAGGAAGGAGCTGTTCCTTTCACTGCCCTGTAGGCTAGCACCAGATTCTTAAACTGGATGCGAGCTCTTACGGGTAGCCAGTGTAGAGAACGGAGAAGGGAAGTTGTGTGGGAGAACTTGGGGCGATCGAACACCAGGCGAGCTGCAGCTTTCTGGACAAGCTTCAGCGGTCTGATGGCTGACGCCGTGGCTCCGGCAAGTAGAGAGTTGCAGTAGTCCAGGCGGGAGATGACAAGAGCCTGGATTAGCACCTGCGCCGTCTCCTCAGTGAGGAAGGGGCGAATCCTCTTGATGTTGTAGAGCAGGAATCAGCAGGAGCATGTAAATGATGAGATGTTTGCTGAGAATGAGAGTTGGTCATCCAGGGTCACACCCAGGTTCCTCGCAGTCCGAGTTGGCATCACCACGGTATCGTGAATGTTGATGGACAGGTCTCGGTGCGAGCAACCCTTCCCCGAGAGGAACAGTAGCTCGGTTTTGTCCAGGTTGAGCTTGAGGTGGTGTGTCGTCATCCACTTCGAGATGTCAGCCAAGCACGCAGCGATGCGTGCCTCCACTTGAGTGTCACCGGGGGGAAATGACAAGACCAGCTGGGTGTCATCGGCATAACAATGGTAGGAGTGTCACAGGAGTGCAAGAACTAGGACCCAATCGCAAGAACCACAGGAGACAGAGTCTGGTATAACAGATTTTATTTACCCAAGATAAAAGGACAAGAATGGCTGTGTGGAGCCCGTGGTCCGACACAGCGTGCAGGCCGGATCGACGGCGTGGTACCCGTGGTCCGACACTGGAGGGCAGGCAGATCGACGGTGTGAAGTCCTGTTGGAACACAACGGAGGGCAGGGGGAATTCCCGGACCGGCAGACACCGGAGGCAGAAGACGATATGGGTACGAAGCGGGTGAAAGACGGTACGAGCTGACAACCCCAGCGTGCAGGACCAGGGTTGATATAGTGGCAGGGGAAGGATTAGCGTGATCAGAGTCCGGTGTGTCAGTCTGCGAGAGGTAATCGGCTGGAGTGTCCGCAGCTGTGCACTAGTCAGGGGTGTGGCCATGGGAGGTGTCTGGAGGCAGAGGAAAATCCCAGAGCACATGGCACATAACAACAAACAGGGGAATGACAGAACCCATGAGGAGAGGAGAGCAGGGGAATCTGAGGTAACACACAACAGATCCGACAGGGATCCTGACAAGGAGAAGTCATGCGAGCGAATAACAGAACCCAGAGATGTTGTATAGAGCGAGAAGAGAAGTTGGACCCAGAACCTTGTGGAACCCCTGTAGTCAGCATGCGTGGTTCCGACACGGCCCCCCTCCATGTCAGCTGGTAGGATCAACCTGTCAGGTAGGATGCAAACAGGGAGAGTGCAGAGCCTGAGACGCCCATCCCCTCGAGGGTGGAGAGGAGGATTTGGTGGTTCACAGTGTCAAACGCCGCAGACAGGTCCAGGAGAATCAGGACAGAGGAGAGAGCGTTAGCTCTTGCGGCGTGAAGGGACTCCGTCACCGCAAGTAGGGCTTAATAGTGACCCACGAGTGATCCACTTTGAACCCGGACTGGAGGGGGTCCAAGAGGCTGTTCTGATGGAGATAGGAAGACAGTTGGTTAAAGACAGCACGTTCAAGTGTTTTGGATAGAAAGGGTAGAAGAGAAACCGGTCTGAAGTTTTTGACATCAGAGGGGTCAAGTGATGGTTTTTTCAGAAGGATAGTGACTCTGGCAGTCTTGAAAGCTGTGGGAAAGCATCCTGAAACGAGAGATGTGTTGATGAGGTGGGTGAGGAAAGGAAGGAGTTCAGTCGCAATAGACTGAAGAAGAGGGGAGGGGATCGGATCAAGAGAGCACGTGGTGGGGCGGTTAAATGTAACAAGGTTGAGGACCTCGTTAGGAGAGAGGGGAGCAAGATAGGGTAAGATGGGGCATGGAGAGGGAAGGGAGAGCTGTAGGAGAAGGGCTGGACAGGGACAGGGGGGCTGAGAGAAGGAGGATCTGATATCGTTTACCTTGTCAAAGAAGTTGGCAAAATCGTCAGGGAGAAGGGAGGAAGTAGGAGGAGGGGGTGGTAGTTGGAGGAGTTAAGAGAAAGTTTCGAAGAGTTTTTTAGGATTGGAAGCAGAGGTTAGAATTTTAGAGCGGAAGAAAGCAGCTGTAGCAGTAGATAGAGAGGAGGATAAAGTGGAAAGAGATTGGAAGTTAACCTTTAGATCCCGAGCGACGACCATTTGGGTTCCAGCGAGAAAAGTAGAGCGAAGAGTGTAGTAGAATGCACTTTTTCAAAAACGATATAATGAATGTTATACACATGTTATACCAGATTAAATTAACAAAGGCTGACTAACAATATCCTGTAAGCCATTTTTACACACTCCAAACACAATTCTACACAACTAATATAAGCATCTAAAATAATTACCCCAGTATCACTCTTTTTTCGCCATTGCTGAGCCGACCACGGACTCCGGTAGGCGCTAAGAAGAAGCAGCTAACGGCTAACACGGAAAAACGAAATAGCAGAAAGCACGCCAACAACACACAGATTAACGATATCTTCAATATTTCTCTCCGTGAAACTATCACAGCTGTGAGCAAACAAGCACAGAACAAACCACTTTACTGCTGATATTCATACAAGCTCCTTACCTTTACGCTGTTTTGATGTACACAAAAGCATAATGTCCCGGGTCCCAGCTAAAAACACTGTTCCCTGACATTTTCTGAGCCGTGTGCAGTAGAAAGGTAGATCAATCTAACTTGTTGGAGCCGGGGGTTGGGCTTTGACTTTGTGCACATTGAAGGACGGGCTTCGCGAAGGACAGCGCGTTTTTGATTTTGACTGGCTAACAGTGCTGTCAATCACACCCATGACATTAAACTTCAATTCCATTGGTTCTAATGAATCCAAAATGGTGTCATTCTTTGAAATTGACCAATACCTCGCAGAGATACAAGCCTGCATAACCATACCTGGCCAGCTCACAGAATATCTTCATTACGCACAAGAGCGCAGCAACCACCGGAGGAGTTTGTTTGAGCCTCATTTGTGTGACTTTTACAGTTACTTTTCGATACTTTCGTGGTACTATCTTTTATAAAGATGTCGGGACAAGTACCGAAGACACGTTTCAATCTGCAGGAAGCCCTGCTAATGATCCACGAGGAGGATTCTGAAAGCATTTGTCCTCCGGATTCATCTTCAGATGAAGACGATCTCCTTTTTCCAGAAAGGACAAAAGACACTATTGACTCGGACTATCTACCATCATCGGAAAGGTATGAATTTGTCTTATATTTATCAATATATTGATTTATTAGTGTCGAATTTGCTATCTATCTAAAGCTAGCAGCTCTAATAAGTAAGGCGGAGAGGGAAGGTGGGCCTTATTCAAAGAGTCCAAAGAAACACACTTCTTGGTAATCAAACTCTTAAGACATAATGACAATTCTATTGGCACTATACCCTCCAAGAAATCATGCAGAATGTCAGGTGGAAAACCATCCACCACATGAAAGTGTCTCATTCAATGGACACTCCCTTTTCACACCACGATCTTTGGCCAATGTAGAGTCATGATAAACCTCTTGCACGTGTCTATCATGGTTCTCTCTTGTCCTTGGCTCGAATAGACCTGATCGGACCTCCTTATCCTGTATATCACCTCGCTTACACATACAAAACCGACAAAAGCTATTTGCTGCAAAACTCCTGAAATCCTGCCAAAGAGTGAGCCCCCAAGTTGTCTGCTGCTACATACAGTACAGTGCCTTTAACATTTTCTGCTAGTTGTTTAACATACACACCATGTTCCTCAAGAGTAGCGAGATCCTGAATGAGAGGACTCAGAACTTTTGAATAGCCATGTTCCTTTACGGTGTTAACCTTACACAAAAGTGCAAGTTGAATTGAGTGAAGAGCTGACCAATATTTGGAGTCAAGATTAGCAAGCACCCAATATACAGCACATAGTTTGTTTTTTCTTGGATGTTCCCAGTGGATTAGCCACTTCAAAGTCATCTATATATAGCCCAAGAGCAATCCTAAATTCTTCCACATTCAAAAGAACATTTTCTTTGAAATGAGAGCTGTCTCTGAATGAGTGGTAACCTTCCGATGACATCTCTTCACGCAGAACATTATCCAAAATATCATAATTGCTTAACAAAGTCTGCAGCATTTTCAGTGTGGGGACATGTAGAACTGAATGATTTGTGTCAAGAAGAAACTCAACTGGCATAACAACTGGAAAGCTGTTGATAGGGATCCTTCTGTATTGGTGAATTTCAGCAGGATATTACTTTGTGAAACTAAACATAGAATGTCACTCACTATAGAATTATCAACATCACCACAATGCTGACTGATAATCTTCAGGACTGCATTTTGTAGTAACGGCTTTGAAAGTAAATGGATCTGGTTAATCTGCTGAATTACTTCTTGTGCAGCACTTTCAGATATGTGCAGGATCGTTTGCATTTTCAAAAATAGTGCAGCCAGATTACGTTCCAGTTGAATTTCCAAGGTCTGTATGTCATCTACAGACTCCTCAAACTCGCACTGAATGTCATCCAGTAAAGAAATCTCCTCCTCCACTTGACTCAGATGATCTGGATGCTCAATGTCTGATATTATTCAGTTTTAAATTGCTTTGTAGAACTCCCACTGTGCACTTTATTTTTCTGTGCATTGAACATTGAATATACATTGCTCTGAAAATGACAGTCTTCGACATAGAACTCTTTGTTTAAGTTTTAAATGGCTCCATAAGTGTGTGAAAAACTCAGCTTCAGTGCAGGGCTCAATGTATTCACATAATGGGCAGTGAAAAGCAACTGAGTTTACTTGCTTGCCCAATGTTTGATTGAAAGTGCCAAACAGATAAATACACTTTTAGTGCATTAAAAGATTTGAAAGTGCACAAGCAATCCTGATGAAGACATGGTATTGGCTGTTGCCGAGTGAAGCCTCCATGTTTTATGCCAGTGGTTCTCAAATGGGGGTACGCGTACTCCTGGGGGCACATGAATGCACTCTAGGGGGTACGTGAGATTTAAAAAATATATACTTAGATTTTGGATCCATTCAAAAATCCTTTAAAAATAGTTATTTAATAAATATTCAATCAAATATAAGTGTAAATTCATAAACTGAATTTTATATTGAGTAGGCTATTCAATTTCATTATCCTAAAAACCCAGAGTCTCCCCCATACCAGGATGGTTTGACCCCATCTGGCACATGCCACCTGACATCACCTGTCAATCACTGCCGCCGATGGCGTCGTGGTTGAAGCGTAGCAGCAATGCTGCTGAAAACAAGGAAGGTCAAGTGCCAAAGAAGGCGAAACCAGATTCGGAAAAATTCCGTCAGTATTCAGAAGAATATGTTTTAATGGGATTTACGTCCACGAGTTGCAACCCACCCAAGGCTTTGTGTTTTTTCTGTGGGGAGAGATTAGCCAACAGTAGCATGAAGCCAGCACATCTTCAGCGGCGTCTCAAGACAAAACATGCAAGTCATGTTGGTAAGCCACTTAAGAGGAAACTTTCTGAATTCAGGTCATCTCAAGACACGATGCGGAAACCCTCCACGACATCAGCCAAAGCCCTGGAGGCCTCTTATGCGGTGTTTTTGCTCATAGCTAAAGCCAAGAAACCACCCACTATAGCCGAAGACCTGCTCCTTCCAGCCGCTGTTGTGCTGGCTGAGACCATGCTGGACAAAAACGCAGCGGAGAAGTTAAAGACTGTGCCTTTATCAAATGACTCTGTGTGCCGCAGAGTAGATACAATGGGAACAGACAGTCGAGCAAGTTGTGGGGAAACTTAGCGACTGTTTTTCACTCCAGCTGGATGAATCCACAGATCTCAGCGGAAATGCACAACTTGTTGCTTTTGTGAGATACATCGATACTGACGACATTCATGAGCACATACTATTCTGCCAAAATTTGGAGGGGAAAACCACAGGAGAGGACATTTTTGATGTTGTCAACACCACCTTCTGTGAAAACGGCATGAACTGGAAATCCTGCAGCAGCATCTGCACGGACGGAGCAGCATTTATGACGGGCAGCGCGAGAGGACTTATAGCGTGCATTAAAAATGAAAACCCGACGTGAAGTGGACATATGTCAAGTGTCATACACAGGGAAGCATCGGCGTCCAAGAAAATGAGTCCTGTGTTACATGACGTTTTGAACGACAGCAACAAAGTGATCAACTTCATAAAGTCAAGGCCAACTAATGCACGCCTGTTTCGCCGCCTCTGTGAAAACATGGGAGCTGAACACACACAGCTGCTGCTGCACACAGAAGTGCGCTGGCTCTCTCGAGGGAGAATACTCAATCGGCTGTTGGAATTACGATCTGAAGTACACACCTTTCTGATTGAGCACAGATCTCGCCATGGCACCTTGTTCCAGGACACAGACTGGCTTGCAAAGCTGTGCTATCTGGCAGATATATTCAGCAAACTGAACAAACTGAATATGTCTCTGCAGGGCAAGGACACCAGCATTTTAAACCTGTATGACAAGGTGGGTAGCTTCCTGAAGAAAGCAGAGCTGTGGAGAAGGGCCTGTGCACAGGGGGATCTCACCTGCTTTCCTCAGATGGGGTGGGTGATTTTCTCTCGAATGAGGATGTGGACAGAGCTCCAGTCAAGTCGGTCATAGTGGGACATTTGACCAACTTGATCCAAGATTTTCATTCCTACTTTCCTGACATGGAGGAGAAATCTGAACAGCTGGATTGGGTGAGAAACCCATTTCTCTTATCTAAAGCAAACGAAAGCAAGCTACTGGTCACCTTTCAGGAAAAACTCCTGGAAGTGTCACCTGACCATGGCCTCCAGATGAAGTTTGCCACATCCACACTTACACAGTTTTGGGTGTGTGTGAAGCAGGAGCACCCTGACCTGGGACAGAAAGCTTTGGAGCTGCTACTACCCTTTGCCTCCACATATTTATGTGAGGCCTCCTTCTCTGCAATGACTTTGATCAAAACAAAGCAAAGAAACAGACTGTGCCTGGAGAAGAGCTTGATCACAGCAGTTGCCTCCCTGCCACCAAGACTGACAAAGATCCTCAGTGAAGCACAAGCACCTCACTAAAATGTAAATGCAAAAACACTCAGTTCAATGCAACAATGCAATCTTTAGTCTTGACAGTTCAATAAATCAGACATTGATGGCACAGCGCTGTGTATTACTTCTTTTTTTCAACCAAAAAGGCTTTACGCTGGATAGGGAATACTTGGGTGAAAAAATATTTCACAGGGGGTACATCACTGAAAAAAGGTTGAGAACCACTGTTTTAGGCAATAGTGTTTTAACAACTGTCCTCTTTTATCTGCAGAGAAAATACACTGCTTACAGGTCCACTGCATCTGCAATAAATTATTTTAAGTGGAGATATTAGGCGGGAAAGTCTATTAATTCTAATGAAATAGTAGCATTTTTAACGTTTTGTCAAAAACTGCTCTACCGCTGATTATAACTCCTTAAGTTGAAATATCCTCCAAATTAGAGGCTACTGGCATCTCACCTTTAGTGAACCTGCATCCCATGTTGAGCACTTTTTCTGAAAAGGACAAAGAATTTTTTAGTTAAAAGGAAGTTCTAATAGTGTTGTTTAGAGACAAATCCTTTAAGTGCATGCTTTACTGGCATCACAGGAAAATACTTGTTTTTGAATGAATAAATATATATATGTATATATATATATATATACAGTCAAATTAGCAAAACACAATAAAATGACTTTTAGAAAATGTAATTTCGATACATACATTACATTTCTTTATCAGTGACACCCACTCTATAATTTACTTTGTTCTATCATTTTACACCCACTAATAGCATGATTAACAGATTTTCCTTTCTTTGCATTACCATACTCTCATAAGTTAGATAATGGTAAGAGTTGTACCATGATTTCACAGTTGTGTCTTCCCCATAAAACCAAATTATATTGTAATACAGAGCATATTGTTTGTAAAATATGAGTGTGCAGTTTGTGTATTTGTTAGTTTGCATGCTTGTGCTGTATATTGTGATATGAGTCATCATAACGACAACATTGCCTAATTAATTTTGTATTTATTTTTACCCTTTACATAACTGCAAGAGAACAATATGAACTTTTAGAAAAAAATAAATATCAGGGTTTGATCTTCAGAGAACTGAAAAAAAATCTTATTTGGTAGTTTTGTTTTCTACAAAAATTACAAATTGCTCCCCTGACTATTTAGCTAGAAAAAGCAGCATTGAGATGTAATAAGCCCACTGGAGGCTGTAGGAAGCTTCAGAGCCAGTACTGGTAGACCTGTAATTAGGTTGACCTTTACTGTGTGCTACAACACAAATTCTCAGCTCATCTACTGTACCTTTTTTCTCTGGTAAACATCATTGTGAGCTTTCAGACAGCAATGCAATTTTAAAGCTCAACTAGTCTGGCAGCAACTCAGGGTGCAGCCACTGAGCGGTATGTACGTAGGTGTTGTCCTGGTAGTTTTAATGAGCCTGGTGTGTTGGACTGTTTGGTCAGTGTATGGTGAAGTGAGGTCCTTTGAGGTATGGACACAGCATTGCTGAGCAGGTGCTGTGCCACTGTGCAGATCGATCTCAGGTGTGATCCTGCTCTGTGCTCCAGAATCATTCCATAGAAACACCGACTCCTACCTCCATCCCTCTTCTGCACCACTGACCATTCTGAGCAATCAATACCTGTTTAGAGTCGGCATTTTAGGCCTGCTCTCCACCTGTCTCTCTACTTTTATGAAAGTCCCAAGCCTTTGATTTCTATATGTACACCATCACACAGAGTTATTGATCACTGTTGCGTTCTCTCTCCAGACCTCAAGATTGCTTCTCTCCGTTCAACAACTCTGTTCTGTGGAGATGCTGACGTGTGTCCCCAAAGCCTCTCTGGCTCTCCAGCAATTTGATTTGCGGTGGGCATGCCGGAGGATGAATAGATAATGGGATGCTTCTGATTGACTTGCTCATGCTGACGCCGAGTCTAACATAACAACAAATTGAAAGAGAAGTGGGAAAAGTGTGTAAGAGCTTGCAGTGCTATGCTTGCATGCCTGAGTGTGTGCGTGTGTGTGTGTGGTAAATCCTCCAATTTACAGAGAGGCAGGACTGCTTTGCTGTAAATGAGCTCCCAAGAGTGAAGAGTCCTCCAGTTTTTATCCCTCCCTGTAGGTATGCAACGCTGAGGAGCTGCCAGACACACATGCACTCATGGTAACACACACACATACACACACAGACCCGTTGAGCACACCTACCACATGCTTTAGCAACCGAACAAAGTACGATACATGGCATAAAGTAAGTGGACGAATTAACACTACACGCATATGTGATAGTTGGACATGTCATTCCAAAACCATGGTAATTAATCTGCAGCTATAACACCCTCCACTCCTCGAAGATGGTTTTCCAGATTTCGGAAGCTAGCTGCAGCAATTTGCTCCCATTCCAGCCCTATTGCCAGACAAAGAGGTTCAAGGTTCAAGGATAAGTTGTCATACGCAACACAGGGATATACAACAAAATTCAGTTGTAGCTCATTTGTCACACAATAAACACATGACAAACAAGGAATATGCATCATAAGGAATGTAAACGGCAGCAACAAATTGTCTGGACAGATAATATGGCCAATATCTTCACATTAAAAATTAAACATCAGTAAAACATTGTCCATGAACTTTGACTGTGTTGGAGCATCAAGCATCATGATGTGAACACAGAGTCCACCTCCTGTGTTCCACCAGAGTCCTGCTCTCTGTCCTGATGTACACCCATCAGGTGCAGCTTGATCCTGGACCACGATGGATCCAGGTCTCTGCGAAGATGTGGGCTCAACAGTCACCGACGTCCCGCTGCTTTCATCCATCTAAATTGTTACCGGGCATTAGACAGCCGGCAGCATGCTGGGTGGTGGAGTAGCTTCAGGTCCTAGCTTAGTTTAGCTTCCATCTGGGAAGCTAAACTAGCTAAACTAGCTTCCCAGATGGCTCTCCTCCCTGGGGTGGTTTGGTGGCGTTTGATCCAGCAGGTCTGGCTGGTTAGTCGGCCGCGGGTGGTGATCGTTTCAAAGTCCACCGCACTTGATCCCCACGCTTCAGTTTTCGATGAACACCAAGTGACTGATGTTGATATTTGATGATTCTGCAAAACCCCAGAAATTGTTCAATGATGTTTATCTTACATCCAGTGACAACATAAACAAATATCTACACCTGGCAGCTATGGTGTGATTAAGGTTAAGGATATACTCTGTATGGATATGATCCAAAAACTGAAACCCTGAGAAACAGGTTAGCGAAAGATTGTGGGTACTGTTGCGAATATTAGTGACTTCAATTTTAAATTCTGATCTGGTATCTGAGTCAGCATGGATGGAAGGATTTTGGTATTGACCCTTTATTATTCTGAGCTAACGTACAACATTTAGGAAGTTTGTTTTAACATGCTAATTTTGATGCAGAAACCCCAAAAACCAGAAACTTTATGTCTGGGAATACAGCTGGGCCTGGCCGGAACTCAGCTAAACCCCTGAGCCACACTAAATGTGCTGAAGGTTGGCATCCAGCAACTTAAAAAATCCAGCCAAATTGAGATGAGTGAAGATCCGGCTGCCTGAGATAGGGAGTTCAACTGAAGTCATATCGTCACTTGGGACCGAGTGTCTGCGACCCCAAGGGGCTCTGAACAAAAATCAGGGGCCAACTCCCTGCAGTGCAACATCTTCCCTTGCCATTACAACCCTAGGTGAAACAATACATTTTCCTGTGGTAGTGGGGTTGATGCTAATTAAGCAATTAAGAGGCATTAGATCATGTTCTCCCACCAAAATAGAAATATTTGAATTGTTTCCAAACTCTCAGCTGCTGAATGGTGCATTAATTCAATTTAATCGATTTCACCTGGCATATACAGTCTTTAAATGGTTCAGCACTCTATTCAGTGCATTCATTTATCATTGTATTTATTCATTTGTATGTTAGTATTGTATATATAGAAACTGTATTTAACATTCAGAGCATTAAAATAGCAGCAAACAACTGTTTACTTATCTACTTACTATGTAAGGATATAGAAGAGTCTACCTGATCAGAGAATGAAGTCTCTCCCCCTCTTTGGATGTTGTTATCCAAGCTTGCTTTATTGACAAAGCCAGGCCGGCAGTTCATGCTTTTATCGATACATACATTCATGTTGAGAGCCGTTCACCTTTTATGAAATGTCCCTTTTTAAAGAACTCAACCATGTTGTTTTATGTGTTTGATGCATTGCGGTTAATGTTCACGAGTCAAGATCTCAGTAGCAACCTTCAGAATCGAGACTGAATTAATTAATTTGTTAAATTCTGTTATTTTATTATTAAATGTGTTATTCCTTATAGCTATAGTACATATTTTTGCATTTATTTACAAATGTACAGAAAGTAAAAAAGTGAAAATTAATTGCATGTCTATGACAAGATGCAACTTCTGTTTTCCTGAATGACAGATGTGCATGTAACTCATCAAGAGTTGCAGTTAAATATCACAGGATCATCCAACAAAAGCTTTCAAGATTTTGTTCAAAATAAGTTTGTGGGGTCGTGAAAAGATTAATGGAATAGGAAACTATAGAAAATATATTGTTTGAATAAAAGTTTGTTCATTTTTCAAACTTTGATCAAATATTTTCTTTTCTCATGCCTGGTTAATTTTTCCTCTTAAGATTAATTCATACAAATAGGGGCAATAACCAAGTACCTTTGGTAATTAAACTGATGTGGAGACTGCAATGATGAATGCCAATTTCTCTGAATAGCTGCCTGGTTTGTGCATGACAGTACAGAAGCTGTGAGTGGCTGCCACCAGGGGATCTTTGAGGGATCATTAATACTCCAGGTAGACCACAGACCAGCCAGTTACTTCTTAAATGAGGTTGACAGAAGGTCTTTAACTTTTGTACAAGCTTTGCTCAAACAAACCAATTGTTTACAAGAGTGCTAATTAATTCATCAGTCTTAATCAGCAGAGATTTACAGCAATGGAAAAATAATCAGTGGACCTGCTGTATGTGTACTTGGACGTAATGTGTGCAGATCAACAGTCATTGCATGCATTTACACATACACAAAGTCAAAATAGACAGGCAGAAAGGCACTCATAGGTTAATTATGTTAAAGTTAATCCACAAAAACACCTACAGCTGAGGTCAGAGGGGACACCATGATGGAAATACATCGAAGAATAAACAAAGCGACAGAATAATGGCACTACTAAAATGTAATGTATATGGACACACAAACACACTAACAGCAAGCCAGCGCCGTTGTTTGCAAATTATTATTCAACCGATGGTTGTGTTGTGTGAATTCATTCAATCAAATCAGAGCCGGAGGAGAGTGCTAGAAGAACTTGTTTACCACAAATGGACTGTCTTATAAGTAGCTGAGTGGAGCGATGAAAGTAGTGATTTAGATCTGAAAGAAGAAAGCCACATACACACCAACAACAAAGTCAATTGTATACCTGCTCTTGAAAATGATGGGCGAAAGGTCTAACAGAGATATGAGATTGAAGCTGGACTAATTTCAGTTGCCTCAGCACCACCTCAACTTCACAAATGTGAATACTGAAGGCCAGCAAGGCCTTCCCTGCTGGCCTAAACAGAATCACAAAGTTATAGCTAATTTATAATTGAATAATGTTTCAACATTTGTTTTCCATTATCTTATTTTATCATTGCACAGCTACTGTCTTCCTCAGTTGCTCTGCTTCCAGTGCAGCTTGTTTTAAGTAGAGCTTTTATCCAATCAGATTTCACCTCTGTGTCGCTTGGTACGAAGAGAGGCCCGAGGCCTGCAGTGAATCCCTTTGCAGTTTAAGTGAATGGGGACGATATTGTTGATTGTCATAGTCTTCAACCAATCAGATATTTAGTTTGACATGTTGGCCGTATTCTTTGACATGTCAGAGCCTTCTAGCTGGCCTAGCCATACGTGATTGGTCGCTGGGCTAGCGTGACATGTTGGGCAGTGACAATCCCAAAATCTCTCTGGCGAAGAAACAAAGTTTGTAATTAGAGCATTAAATAGAGCAAAAAATAGTTAGAGCATTAATGGGACATGAATTCATACAGAAAGAGATAGAGAAGAGGAGAGAGGAACTCAGTGTATCTTAGGAAGTCCCCCGGCAGTATAGGCCTATAGCAGCTTATCTAGGAGCTGGTCCAAGGCAAATCTGAGCCGGCCCAAACTATAAACCTGAGCCAGCCCTAACTATAAGCACTATCAAAAAGGAAAGTCTTAAGCCTACTCTTAAATGTGGTGAGTGTGTCTGACCCCCAGACTGAAACTGGAAGTTGGTTTCACAGAAGAGGTGCTTGATAACTGAAGGCTCTGGCTCCCATCCTACTTTTTAAGACTCTAGGAACCACAAGTAATCCTGCATTCAGGGAGCGCAGCTCTCTAGTGGGGTAATATAATGGTGCCTGACCAATTAGGGCTTTGTAGGTAAGGAGAAGGATTTTCAATTATATTCTAGATTTTACAGGGAGCCAGTGCAGAGAAGCTAATACAGGAGTAATATTATCTCTTTTCTTAGTTTTTGTTAGTACACGAGCTGCAGCATTCTAAATCAACTGGAGAGATTTAAGAGACTTATTAGAGCAGCCTGATAATGAGGAATTGCAGTAATCTAGTCTGGAGGTAAAAAATGCATGAACTAATTTTTCTGCATTGCTTTGAGACAGGATGTGCCTGATTTTTTAAACGTTACCTAGGTGAAAAAAGGCAGTCCTAGAAATTTGTTTTATCTGGGAGTTAAAAGACAAATCCTGGATGCCAGCGCAATGCCATGTAGAGCAACTATATCATTAGATAATTGATTTCGGAGGTGTTCTGGGCCTAATAGAATAACTGTCTTTTTTGTCTGGCATTAAAAACCTCTTAATACCTAGCCCTATTTTTAGGCCTCTGCTCAAAAATTGCATACCCATACTAAAGAGTGTAGATCTCTAACTACAAGGTCTATTTGAATAATTCTGATGTTATAATAATGGTAACACTTGTGAGATTTGCTCAGATGTGTAAATATCAGTGTATATGTTACTGGTTAATACTAAATGAAGATGGAACACAGCTCAAATTGAAAATGTTCTGGTTCACCTGAAAAAAACCCACTTTTATTGTTTTTTGTCTTTGAAATAATTCAGGAATTTGCCTAAAAATACTCCACAATCATAGCAAAACATGTCAGAAGTCTCCAAAAGTGTTTTTACTTTCATAAAGTGAAGCAGGCAAAAGTTATAGAGCTTTCAGTATGGCGAGGTCACGCGGGGTCAAGCCAAATTCTCATTTTGGAACCAGCTGTTGCAGCTGTTCTATTCTCATTGTATATACTATATAACTATATATTTCACTTGTTTTATCACTAATAGGGTTCAATCTATCCTAATACAGCAGTTTGGCATCATTCTGAGCCATTTTGAGCTCTCTGGGGGTGCTCATATCTCTCCTTCGTGGAATTTTCTCGTCTCTGTCTGTGTCTATGTAGCCCTTTCTAAGCCTATGATTGGCGGATTTCAGCATGTAACACCTCGTTCGATCCGGAAGAATCTCAGGAATGCAGTAGGAGGTTGAATGACAGATTTTTTAGCCACTAAAAATCCAAAACCGTGCTGCGCCACCCCCGAGCGTAAAATGATCGCCGAACAGTAAAATAACCATATCGTCATACCTGCACCCAAAAACGCCATTTCTTTCACAGACACACACAGAGAGACGGCGAGCACATGTCTGAAATGGATTTCCGTCAATTTCCAGCATTTTCTTTCCAGAAAATCACCTCAAGGTATGATGCATTTAAACATTTTTTCTGTGTGGCTGTGTGTTTTTGTGTGGCTTTCTGGCTGTAACTTTTTAATGGTTTCAAGGAGAGAAATTTGGAAGATATCACTGGATTCTCTGTCGAATCCTCGTGCTTTCTGATCTATGGGTCAGCCATGATAGCCGTTAGCTTTGTGTTGATATCTGAAAACGGAGTAGGTAGCTCGCCGTGTCCTGGCGAACAATACATGATATTGTGTATAACTGTGTTTTGAGTGAGTAAAATTGTTTCCATGGTATTTTCGCCCAGAATCTCGTCGTTACATAGGTATAGGATATATCATTTTATTCGTTTCTTAGAACTGAATTGTACTACATGTGTGTACTCTGTCGCCCACCCCTAGCCCCCTCCTAGGGGGCTCTTAAGAAGCTACAGATCATCCAGGTTTTTATGTCCTTAAGACATGCTTGCAGTTTAGTGAGCTGGTTGGTTTCATCTGGTTTGATCAATAGATATAATTGAGTCATCATCTGCATAACAATGAAAGTGTATAGAGTGTTCTGATAATATTGCTTAAAGGAAGCATATATAAGGTGAATAAAATTGGTCCAAGCATAGAACCGTGTGGAACTCTACACTAACGATGGTCTTCATCGAGGTTTCATCGTTTACATATACAAACAGATCGATCTGATAAATAGGACTTAGACCAGCTTAGTGTGTTTCCTTTAATGCCAATCAAATGTTCTAGTCTCTGTAACAGGACGTAATGGTCAATGGTGTCGAACGCAGCACTAAGGTCTAACAAGACCAGAACCAAGTTCTTTTCTGATGCAATTAGAAGGTAATTAGTTATTTTTACCAGAGCTGTCTCTGTGCTATGATGCTTTCTGAATCCACAAATAAACTATTGTTACGTAGAAAGTCACATAACTGATTCGCGACTGCTTTCTAAAGGATTTTAGAGAGGGAGGGAAGGTTAGAGATCGGTCTATAGTTAGCCAACACCTCTGGATTGAGAGTGGGTTTCTTAAGAAGAGGTTTAATTACAGCTACTTTCAAGGACTGAGGTACATGGCCTGTTAGTAAAGGCAGGTTGATCATATCTAGTAAAGAGGTGCTAATTAAAGGTAAAACTTCTTTAAGCAGCCTAGTCGGGATGAGGTCTAAGAGACAGGTAGAAGGTTTAGACGTAGAAATTGACGTTGAAGTCAATTTGTCAAGGTCGATGGGAGTAAAGCCATCTAAACATATATCAGGGTTTACAGCTGTTTCCAAGGTTACTCTATTTGAGGATAGATCGGTACTGGTTGAGGGCAGGAGATTGTTAATCTTATCTCTAATAGTTAGAATGTTATCATAAAAGAAGTTCATGAAGTCATTACTACTGAGGTCTGAAGGAATACACGGCTCAACAGAGCTGTGACTCTCTGTCAGCCTGGCTACAGTGCTGAAGAAGTGAACAGTCAGTGGGTTTCTGTACACTCTAACAGAAGCCAATCAAATCTAACAATTAGATAAATGCAGTACTAAGGCTATTATTCTCGACATCCACATGAATATTAAAGTCACCTACAATAATTACTTTATCTGTTTGAAGGACAAGACTTGATAAGAACTGTGAAAATTATGATAGGAATTCAGAATACGGACCTGGGGCCCGGTACAATATAACAAATATAACTGGCTGTATTGTTATCCAGGTTGGGTGTGAAAGACTAAGAACCAGGCTTTCAAATGAGTTATAATTTAGTTTAGGTTTAGGGTTTAATAATAGGCTTGAGTCAAAGATGGCTGCTACTGTGAAGAATTTCAGTATTAAAAGCATTATTAGTAGGATTAATAACACCCCTAGTGGTGAATAAAAGTGTCACAATAATAAGAATGTAAAATATGTTGAGTCACAATATATTTACTCATGTTATGTATTATAGGTCTACAGTATGTTTACTTATAGAAGATATTATATGTCT
The DNA here is from genome assembly GCF_910591455.1 of Pholis gunnellus. Lineage (NCBI taxonomy): Eukaryota > Metazoa > Chordata > Actinopteri > Perciformes > Pholidae > Pholis > Pholis gunnellus. The sequence continues at coordinate 774,235 of NC_136534.1, forward strand.
GCAATAAGTTTACTTGTAGAAGTCTTAAAACATAATCACTGAATGTATTAACCCAAAGTATAGTCACATGTAGATAGAGGGTTCTGAGCCATGAGGCAGAGAGAGCAGGGGAGACAGGGTGAGTGAGGAATGCCAAGAGGACAGGCTCTTCACGACCATATAAGGGAATAAGCAGAGGACCAGAGGCAATGCTACGGACTGGAAGTGGTCGCAGAGGAACTGGACAGATGACCAGGAGGGCGTATCAGAAGTCCTGCCAGAAAGCGGAGTAACGACAGATCAATACAAGGAGGGACAGTGCGATTGGAAGCCAATCACTGATTGACACGGACATCTGTTTCTAACGTTTTGGGACAGCTTTGACACTTTACGATTTTCAGGAGATATAAAGAACAATATTTTAGGGAGTATTCTTCAGACCATAATTTCCCTCGTTTTTCAGCACCTGGCTAGGCCGGACCTGTGAGTAAGGTATGTGGTCTCTGTTCTCAAGAACAATTCTATCGATAGAGTAATTCAGTTTGTAATTGTTATCTTCGATTATTTGATTAAATACTGTTTTGAATTTGGACCGGATCCATTTACTTTGTGATGCGCCTGCGCAGTAAGAAGTAAACATGGCAGCAGCCTTGCGGTTCCATCAGAAAGTCCAAGCCTCAACACTACTCTACCTCCTCGGCCGGTGCCTCGAGAAATGTATTGATATGACTTAGAGTTGATTCATTTAGGATGACTTATTCTTCATTACACAGCCAGGTTTCAGTAAGACAAAATAAATCAATATGATTATCTGATATTAAATAATTTACTAATACAGCTTTAGATGACAGAGATCTGATATTTCCACAATTAATTATCCTATTTTGTTGCACTGTTGCGTTAGTTTTAACTTGGATTAGGTTATTTTGTATAACTCTGTGGTGGCGGGGCGTGGTTGGGCTCAGCTGCAGAGGGGACAGAGTGGGGGAGTGGGTCAGGGAACGGTGCCGGGAAGAGGCTTAATTAGGCGCCGCTGAAAGCTATTGTAAATTGTATCTCTCTCTCTCTGATACTCCCCCTCCCCGTGGTCTTACATAAAATGAGTGCCGCAGTCGACGTGCAGTCATTTACGGACACGTTCGAAGCAACGGCGGAGGCGTGTGGCTGGCCCGCGGCGGAGTGGGTGGTTCGGCTGTTTCCTCTCCTCACTTGGGAGGCGCAAACAGCGGCCCTGGGGTTGCCCCCGGCAACCAGGCACAGCTACACGGATGTGCGTAGAGCGGTCACCGACCGACTGGGCCTGTCTCCGGAGGACCACCGGCAGAGGTTCCGTGAGGCCAGACTGGGACCCGAGGACCAGCCCTTCGCGTTTGCTCAGCAGCTGAGTGACGCCGCAGCCAGGTGGCTGCAGCCAGAGAGTCCAGGGGGGGCGCAGAAAGTTGTGGAGAAGGTGGTCCTGGAGCAGTTCGTGGGGGAGCTGCCTGCTCGAACGTCAGCATGGGTCCGCTATCACCGCCCCATGACACTGGGAACCGCCATCACCCTGGCAGAGGACCACCTGGCGGTTCCAGCGGCCGCCCGCAGCTCCTGGCACGGCCCCCACCGGCGCCGCGGTCGACACCGCTTCTCCTCTTTCCCGATGCACCGACCTCCGCAACCGCCAGCACCCTTCACAGCTCACAGGGGGTTCCCTCAAGCATCAGGGCTGGCGTGTTGGAGGTGTGAGCCGCCCGGTCACTTCCGGAGGGAGTGTCCGCTGATGGAGGTGGGCCAGGTGATTCGGGTTGAAAAGTGCGGAGCGTCTCAATGTGAATACACATATCTGCAGCCAAAGGCAGGTGGTGTGTTTTTTAACAGTTAATTAGACTGTACAATGACCATAGAGATAAATAATGAAAATGTTGCTAAAGCTAAGGTCTACAGCAGTGGTCCCCAAACTACGGCCCGCAGTCCGGATGCGGCCCGCCTCCACATTTGGTCCGGCCCCCTGAACAATACCAGAGACGCATTATGATTTTTTTTCAGTCTGCACAATTAATCGAATTTTAATCAGCCAACCACCAGGGGGCGAACGAGATGAGAGCTGTCATGCGCGCACCCTGTAGAAGTAGAAGAGTAGAAGAAGTAGAAGAGACGGGAGCTTGTATCGCGCACGGCGGTGTTCCGCCCCGATCCGCGTGCACGACGCAACAGTCGCTCACCTGCGAGTAGCACCCCCCCCCCCCCCCCCCCCCGCCCATGATCGGGCCCTAGGTCAAACGATATGTTCAGTGATGTGGCCCTCACAGGAAAAAGTTTGGGGACCCCTGGTCTACAGTATAGGATTGCATTATCCAGCACTATTTTCACTTTATCTCCCCATTCAAATATTGATATATATCATAAATCATGTGACACAGCAGTGTTTGGACAGTATTGCATTCAAGAATGTGCTTGTGTCTTGAAGCAGTGGAAAATCTTGTAGGCCTGTTTGGATACATCTTATATTAAAGAGCAGAGAGTAGAGATATAATTCCGCACTTGCTTTCATGCCTGTATTAGGGCTAAATGTGGTCCCTAACCATCTTGGTACATCTTGGGCTAAGTTTGGAGCCAATCAGACGGACTATTATAGTCAAATTTTCACAACCAGCGTACCAGATTTAGACCGAAAAAAAACATCGACAAACATCTGGTGCTGGATGGGATTTATGTTCGTAGTGTTTCAGCACCTTGTAGTGAAATTACAGTTATACTATAGTATTTTTATAGTATTGCTATAGTATTCCTGTGTTTTTTTGGGGCATTACAGGCAATGACTATAGCTATATACTATAGTTTTTATAGTATTATTCAGTGTTTTCTATATTATTTAAATGCACTATTGACAATTACTATAGAAATACTATAGAGTTGGCTATGGTACATTGACTTCAGTTATAGGACAATTGTTGTTGTTTTTGTTTGTTTGTTTGTGTGCATTATGTTTTATTATGAACTGCAATATTGGTCTTGCCAGTAGGCAAATATCAACAACACTTTACACCACTGGTGGTGAACATTCAATCAAACAATGCAGCCGTTCAATGCAGCAGTTTTTTTAAATAAATAAATAAAATATATAAATAATATAATAATAATATAAGTTTATATTACTTTCTCTATTTATCTGTATTGTTGTCCTTGTTCTGCTGCAACAACGGAATATCCCCACTAGGGATCAATAAAGGTTTATCTTATTCCTTATGAAATTATCTGTTGGCCATGGCAGCTATTACATCACAAATACCACCGAGCTTATTGGCATAAAAGGCTACAAGATGACAAAATACCTGGGCTTTTCATGACAACATTTCACAAATTTTTTTGGAACATTGTTTTAGCATTTTCACCTTGTCAATGTTATGTTCCCTTTTTAACAAAAGCTGATGTTCTTGTGGTCGACTTGTTGTTTTGTATGTTTATTTGTGTGGCTATTTGTGTGTGAGAGGGAGAAGGATGGAAACTATTCAAGGTGAAAATGTCTACCCAGCATGAGAGGTGTTCAGCACTGTCCAGCAGACTCCATTCCACTGCAAAGTTCAGATGAGCTGCAATAAAGAAAACTCTGCAGTGGTTCATCTGCTGCAGCCGTACAGGCAGGAAGCAGCGTGGAGAGGAGTCTATTGTATGAACAAAAAAAAGATGTTATTTTGAAACATTAATGATTCCTGCCCCAATAGGAGTGCTTTTGTCTTTGTTAGCCACAACACCTGCAGGGAGATGCCCTATTTTGACATCAGCTTCACAGATGGGTGCAGTCAAGTGGTCAAAGGTCAAAATACCTGTAGCACACAGCACTCAGCGGAGGAAAGATAACACCAAGGAAAGATGGGAAATGATGAAGAAAAGGGTATCAATCCTAAAGTTACAAGGTCATGGTTTTAAGAAGAATGTTTTATGGTCCACTCACTCAACCTCTTTGCAGGATGTCAAAAAGTTTCTCTTTTCTTTCCCTTCTGGGGGACTAGATCAATACACCTCAGCCTCCTGTTAGGTTCTGCCTATGTAAGTCAGAGCCAAAGTAGAATCATTATTTCTCAACTAAAAGAACGACTGTCTGAAGAAAAATAAGCCACCATATAGATATATGATCAGCTGCTAGAGTGGGGTTTGCACTGGATTTTATGAGACAATGTGTTAATTGTCATTTCTCACAATCATCATTGGCAGAACTAAGTAGTATTTGTCTTATAGGTGTACCACTGTTGATGTATTTATCAAAAGTGTCAGCAATAAAAAACATTAAACCACTTACTCCTACTTTCAGCGAATTGTACAAGTAACGTTTAAGATCAGCTCTCAAGAAATCACACAGATAACTCCTCACAGTTTACTAAAAATAAGTTAATAAGTCTGAACTGTGGGAAATCCTTAATATTCCCAGGAGTCCCAATGTCATACATTTCTATAAATATATAAATACAAGTATTGGCTAAAAGGGAAACAAAAATAAATCCAAACTGGAGCAGATCTTTTTGTACAATCACAAGTTTTTGAGTAAGGGTAAAAGTGAAAGGAGCTTTAGTCAAAAATATTTCATTAAAACATTTCATCTTAAGCGATATATAAGCGATTTTGTTGATGAATTTAATTTCAAAAAGAGTTCAAAAAATGCATTTTATGATTTAATTCAGTTGATTAAGAATAAATGCAGCTTTTAATTTTGATTTTTGTTAATTTTTTATGGGGGACAGATAACCAATTTTATCCCAATTCTGTTAAGCAAGTGTAGTAGGTTGGAAATGCTACAGGTTTAATTTGTATTAAAACAGACCCCCCCCCCCCCCCCCGCACACACACTTTCTTTACAGAGTTAGAGTAGTTCAATTATTAACAGACTTTATATCGAGGTAATACACGATAACGTCAGTAGATGGCGCTTTGGTGCTGCTGTGGATCCATTCGAGAGAACGTAGCTACAGGCTCCGCTCATGCGCAGCTCAGAATAAAACTAGCTCTGGCCTGAGCGTGACGCTAACATCGGTCCTGTCTCTGTATTAATCCACAGGTATGCTAAACTTGTTTCTGTCCGTAACTTGGGTTGTGATCGAATGTAAATGCAGTTAAATGTTTTGTAATGTTGTAACCTGATTAGAGATGTGTGATAAATTTAGTTAGCTATATTTTGTAGCCAATTTTTCTGACAAATGTTGTAATGCTACCTAGCTAGTTCCGTCCGTGAACTTCAGTGTTACACCGTAGTTGTTAAACGTTAGTAGGACTGGATGTGGAATATATTTGAATTGATTTGAATTTGTTCACACCATGTTGAAGTAAATTGTGAAATGTAAAGGAGGAAGGCACCCAGTGTCTGTTGTGTACGACTTATAAAGGCATTGAGCACATGGTGGGATAGGAGGAGTTCATCACTAGGACATCTGGACAGCAGTGATCATTCACTGATTAACCATTGAATGGTTAATCACTGATTGGTCCACTGATTGCATCCCCATTCAGCCCCCTATCTAAGACAGTATCAAGCCCCTGATTAAGACACACATCCAATATTACTCAACCTGAGAAGACACTTACTGATCATGTCTGACATTATTAACTTTGTTAATACAAAAGGGCCAAAACACTGAGTGGTCAGCTAATGAAACAGGAGAAGATACACAGTGGAAATTTACCATCACAGAGGGCAGAGGCCAGGGAATGCTGAGGTAGGATTAGGTCATATGCAAGGAAGATTGCTTACTGGGGTGCGGATGCTGGTGCCAGTGCATCGAACTGAGGGTTTTGTGCGCTCTGCATTGCCGAGGAAGATGATGCTTGGTTGTCCTCTATAGACTGGAGGTGGGCATCTATAGCCTAAATGGAATTTACCAGCAGCTGGAGAGTTGCTGAGAAGGCCGGAGACTGGTCAGGATGAGCAGAGCTGATGGCGACGGCCTTGCGTTTAGCTTGAGGAGCTGCATGATGGTTTGCTGCGGTGGGGGGGCTCCTCCTGGGCTGGTGATCCATGGCCCACTTCGTTTGCTAGGTTGCGAGAGGTCTAAGCACGGAGCCGGAATGATGCCTTGAGCATTTAGCATCTCCTGTATTTCGGGACCCGTTTCCTCTTGTCGGTTGGCGATCCGAGCACTGTGCCGAGTTCCGAAATCATTTAAGTCAGCATTGACCAGCTCTGTGTCCGAGTCTGCCATCGTGAGAGAAGATATCAGCCTGATGATTAGCAACCGAACGAAACAAGACTTTGCCATGAGTCGCATGAAACTACAGCTGGACAACTGGAGGCAGGGATACAGCACATTTAAAAGGAGACAGCAGCAAGCTGAGAGGCTAACGAAGAGGGAGTGATGCTGCACTATTGGCTGGGTGCGCCCAGCTGTTAAACAGCTGATAGCGTGAATACATGACAGTGACAGCCGGAGTTGAGTATATGCCGCTAGTAAGGGAGTCATGTTGAAAGAGGACTACAGCCTAAGCATGCTAGGATAGTCTTCCTGACTGAATTTATGCTCGAGCTTCATTTGTGTGACCTAAAATGACTGTTTTGCAAAAGTAAAAACTTCTGGCTTAAGTAAGTATGAAGTTTGCCTGAAATTATCTTGTCTAAAATGTAGCAAAGTTGTAACCTACCTAATAGAGGGGGTGTCACGGGGCATGGTGGAGGACTCAAGCGCAGACCAGGCAGAGTAGCGCGTAGAAGGTGTTTTAATGAACAATTCAAATCAAACAGCAGACTTACAGGCACAATGGGGCATCCACGGAAGAGACAAGGGAAGAGGGGAGGAAATCCAGCAGGACAGAAAACAGGGCAGGCAGACAGGGAAACCAGGAACAGGACAAGCCGAACGGGCGGGTAGACATTGCAAGGATCTGGCAAGGAGTGATTGAGGGGCAGGAGTTTATGTAGGGGGAAGAACAGGTGAGAGGAGTTGTGCTGATGAGGGGGAAGTGCTTGATTGGTGATCAGAGGCAGGTGAAGGGAATAGGCTGAGGGAGTGACTGACAGGTAGAGTGAGGAGGGTAGAAAAACACAGAGGCAAAGCCTAATCATGACAGGGGGTCAAGTTTGCACAAGGTGGATGGTGCGGCAAACCTGTAAATAGTATCACCATAATCAATCCGAGTCATAAGAAAGGCCAGCAACAAAGTGTTTTGTTGATGTCATAAAAAACAGGACTTGTACAGAAAACTCAATGTGAAATTTGAATCAATATGGTTTTCAAAATGTAGACTTATCCATACAGATTACCAAGTATTTAACATTAACGAACTGAATAGAAAAAAAAACATCAAGAGTATTGAAGCAAAGGGTAAGAACCTTTGTTCGTCCAAGAGAGAAAAATCATAGTTTTAGTTTCGGTTGAGTTTAAAAGTAATTTTAGATCCAACAGGGCATGCTGCAGGGCACTAAAATCCGTCTGTAGATTATAAAAGGCCATCTCTGTGGTGAGGTTACAGGTGTATATGACTGTGTCATCTGCATACAGATGGTACTTGCAGAATCAATCTAGATAAAGCAAGGGTCCCAAAACCGATCCTTGCGTAATGCTTTTCTTAATAGTGACTGACATGACTTTACCATGTTTAAGAATCTGAGAACGACTAGTCGATAGCTGTGGAACCACTTTGTATGCAATGCCGGCACTCTGCAAGGTGTTGATAAGTGATGGGTGGTCCGGTATCAAAAGCCTTTGTAACATCTACAAAGAACAACACACAAGTAAATTTGTTATCCATAACCTCTTTTATTTCATCCATGACTTTCAAAATGGCGATGACAGTGCTGTGCATTGATTGGGAACCAGATTGCGTTTAAAATATTGTATAACTCCAAATGTAATTTCAGTTGGGTAGCGACTAATGATTCCAATATTTTTGAGAAGAAAGAGAGATTAGAAATTGCCCTGTAATTATACAGATCCGTTGCCAGCTTTAAATAGGGGTGAGACATAAGTTTGCTTCCAGGAAACTGATACTGACCAATAGCCATATTAAAGATGTGGGTGAGGGGATCAGCAATAACCAATGCAAGTCTTTAAAAGGTAGGGGTTCTTTTTGGGGTCAATCCTATTTAATGCCTGAAGAACATCAGGGACCTGGAAGGCTTCACAATCAGATGAAGGAAGAGAGGATGCGTGCATACTTGATGTTGTGAAGATAAATAAAAGCTGTAATCATGACATTTTCTGCACAATGCTCAGTTTTTCATCTTCATCTAACATTGTAAATCTAAATGTACTATACTACACACATATTGTACAGGTTCTTACATTTTGTATGTCTGACATTGTGGAAGTCCCATGTTTGTTTGAGGGGTGTGTGCACATTTGGTAGGTGTGAAATCAGTTTGTATCAATTACTCCTTTTTTCCCCTTGTCATGTTAGTATAAAGTTGTTTTTAATGGAATGACAAAGCAGTGATATGCTACATTTACATTTTTCTTCAGATGTATGCCCCCATGCTTTTAAAGTTTTATTTGAATTCATAACTTAGAGAAGCTGTCAGCGTGTATCACCAATGCAAGCAGTGTGAAAACATGTTTAACAAGAGAAACTCATTTAAAAAGAGTGGCTGAGTGTGCTGATGAAAGCAGGTGCTTACACAACCATTAAGCAGACTTGACGCATAAAGCCTCAGTTTACTGTAGCTGACTATGCCTTTGGCACAGAATTAAAAAATAAATGCATTAATGGTGTACGCACACAGCCTGGGACACTTCACTGCAAAATTAAAACCAAGTCACACTACTGCAGAAGAGGAAGAGCGTGTATAACAAAAATGAAAAAAAATGCACCTACTGCCTGGACAGTATCCAGATGTGCTTCAATAAGTGAATACATGGATCTACAAGCTCAACAACTTTCAACAGCCTACTATTAACCGCTTGACTGGCCTAAATATTTCTTCAGAGCCGAATGGTACCGTTTTTATTTAATTTTTTTAAAGTGAAATTGTTAGCTGTGATTAATCAGTATTTCAGCTCTAGTTGAACAGCTTGGCTAGTTAGCTTCTTTTTTTTTTAAATCAATATTATTATTATTAACCATTAATTCGACAAAATCCATTGAGACAGAGGTCTCATTTTCAAAAGTTTTAGTCATATAAAAACAAAGATAGCAAGAGTAGCAAGAACCATTGCCTGTACAAGATAAAGTGATTAGTTTTCATTGAACCCTGTTACTGTATGGCTTATTAACTTCTACGGTTACTGTAAAGCTGTTAGGCCACAATCCTATCTTCTATTTGCAATTAATATGCATTCAATCCAGTTCTATTATTTAAATTAAAATGATAATCTACTCTGGCTGTGGTCATCACAGTGAACAGTGTCTTGCAGTGTGATGAGAGGGCACGTGAGCCCTTGTTGCTGTACTTTATCTCCTTGGAGCAGAGGCTGCATTTAGCATACCCTGCCTCATCAATGTATTTAAAACACTGTGACAGCAGGAAGCTGTACTGCTCTCCCTTTATGTCCGTTTAGACCTCCACCTGTATCCAGGTCCAGCTCCACTCACATCTCAGCCCTGCCCTGAAGCTCTTTGACCGCATCATCTCATCAGTATTGTGGAGAATTACAGTATTAAGAAGTATTAGTAGTAGCATTTGTAGCACCCTTAGTGGTGAATAGAAGTGTCACAATAATAAAATGTAAAATATGTAAGAGTCACAAAATATTTACTGAAGAATGAATTATGTTTGTAATATGTTTACATGAAGGATATTATATGTTACAGTATATTGACACATTGAATGTATTGAAATCATGAATGCATAAACACTGGAGGATTTAAACACTGTAAAGAATAGCCATCAGGGAAAGTTAGGGATTATTCAAGGAGAGGCTTTTCAGAGATGGAGGAGGAGAAGCGGAGACAACTGATGAGAAGCAGACTGCCATAAAACAACAGAGAGGACTCCTGGGTAAGACCATGCGGCCCCAGGTCAGAGGTGATGTCAGAGGAGCTGTCAGAGGGAGCCCAGCCACTGAGATGAGCAGCGGATCGATGAAGGAGGGGTCAGATCAATCGGAAACCAATCACTGACCCCGGATGACGGCCTTTATGTTTTGCGACGGCTTGGGGCGCTTTCCAGCCATCAAAGAACATAAAAAGAATGTTTGAGAGAAAAAGTTTCAGTTCTCGGCAATATTCGTTTTTCAGCTAACTGACCAGGTCGGATCTGTGAGTGAAATTGCACGTGGACTCTGTTCTCGAGAACATTACCATGCATGGTGTATTTCAGATTGCATTTGTAAAACATTAGGTTGCAATTGAGTGCATCAGTTTGCATTGTTTACCTTCGTGGTTGCAGTTGTATCTGCTATCTTTTTATTAAATTACTATTTTTGACTTTTAATTGGATCCAGTTCGTTTTTGATTAGTCTCTGTTGCTGGAAGTCAGCAGCGGCGAAAGTTTGCAGCCTTCCTCCTCTCGTGAAGTTCCAGCCTCGACAGTATCTGGGCCTCATCATCGTGGTCATAAAAGTTATCACCACATTCTACTTTGAGTTAAAAAAACAACAACCTGCAACCAGATCCGCCGGTGTTCGGGTTTAACGTTAACGAGTGACCGTGTGAACTGAACCGGAACACGGGGGGCTTCATGTTTCATCCCGTTACGGTTTTTCCTCCTAATTCGCGATAATGACGAACGTTAAGTCGACAAAGTTACGCATGCAGTGGACGTTAACGTCACCCAGCCCGTCTGAACTGTAATATGTTGTAGCTTAAACGTTCACGGAGCGAAATGAAGACGCTGTAGACATCTTAACGCTGATTGGCCAAGACTCGACACGTCACATCAAAAGGTGTTTTATTGCGAAGATCACGACATCACCTTTTGTGCTCGCCTCACTCCAATCTGAGAAAGAATTTCACCGAAAAGCGACAAGTTTGCAGGTATGATGTTAACAAGTTTTTGGACTGTGGCGCACTGCGTTTTTCGAAGCTATACTTCCGCGCGCCTTTTAATTATATATATGTTTATTAAAAGACAAAATTTTAATTTAACAAAAATAAGTTTTTATTTATTTTTTTTTAATTTCTTTTATTTGTCCCTTTTAATCACAAGTATGTTTCACAAATGAACAGAGGCTCTCCGTCCGAGACGGACAGGGGTTTGACCCAGGATCTTTCGGAGTGTCTGCATGCACTCCTACTCGGATCCTCGGCGGCGAGGGACAGAATCCCCGTCTGCCCTCAGGGTGAACACGGATCAACGGGGCTCTTGTCCCGAGGTCCGGTCTTCCCCGGTGAATGGCTCCTGGGCCACAAGGGGGCGGCGAGAAGGAGGAGGCGGGCCGGAGCCCCTTTGATTTACCTCTATATTATTCCACTCAACTGACCTAAGTTTTATCGTTGGCCTCTGTTTTTGGACCGATTAGTTAAGAGAATCCCCGACGGGATGTCGCTTTCACCACAAAGTAATAAATCACCAATATGAACCTTTTAACCTTTGTGCAAAGTTATTTGATCTCGCCAGTTAATTACCTTAAGTTAACAATGAGTATCTGGTCTACGATCAACTTCTCAATTTTAATCTCAACAGTCAACTGTCTTTTTTAGAAATTCTTAATATTTTTCCCGGTGCTCATAAAGTAGAAGCTTTTCTTAATTTATTACCCCCTGGATCAGAGCCTAACAGACATTAAGCTCGAGCAGGTTATCCTACGGATCTCTCCCTACTTTTTTAGAAACAGGTGTATGTGGTGTGTGCTGAAGGAGCAATCAGTCGTGTAGCCGTGCATGGATCCTTGCTTACCTGCAGGGGTTGGTCTCGTCCCCGAAGGGGTGTCCCCTCTCCCGGAGGCTGGAGGTCACCGATGGGATGGAAAAAGAATCTTTGACGAAGCGCTAAAAGTTTTACTTATTTATTTTCTGCCAATTACAAGTTTCCTATTTAGGTCCCAATGCATACAAAAATGATAACAAATAAGGTAAAGAACAAAATGTGAAAAGACTGAAAACCTCTGACACTCAGGGAGATTCGGAGTTTACAAAAAGTCCTGAGAAAAGAATAAGGCTTATGCCTTCAAACGACTATATGTCTACCTTCCCTCCTAGTGCCCCGAACATTTAAAAATCGAGATTTTTTATACTCTCAAGAGGGGGATTTGTTGTCCCCCTCCTTTCTATCTTAGGGCCAGATCCGCCTTTGGCCGTGGCCCTTTGACAGCCGTCTTGTGATTTGACGTATGTCTCAACTTGAACTTGCACTTGGTCTGAACCCTGACTTCCTCTTTTCTTTGTAATTAGGTCACAGGACTTCTTGTACCACCCTTTGCTCCCTCGTGATAACTTCTGTACAAACATATGTTGAACAGTGCTCAGGGTATGACATTAATCCATTTCACTCATCACAGATCAAGAAAGGACAACATCATATAAACATAATATCAGTCATAATACAACTCATAATACAAAATCATAATACAGTTTGTTGCCCAGCCTATGATTAGAATAATCGAGTATTCTTGTTATATGTACTCTCTTGCCTAACTGGCCCATGTTCCCTTAATGGGTTCGGGCCTACACGTTGAAGCCTCTATGGATGTATTATTAATCATCCTAAATATTGATCAAGCAATCTCAACACAGTGATCCTTTTTGATATGTGTCATGCTTGTGGGTGTGTGTGTGTATGTGTGGGTGCATATGTGCTGAGTGTGCGTTTGTCAGTTGGTGTGTGTGGGTGTGTGTGTGTGTGATCGGCCCCCCTGATAAGAGGAACTTGAACTTGGACATGGGGCCCAGTCAATGTGTCAGAGGATCTTCTCCCTCCGACACGACACTGTCAGCAAAACACAAGAACCATCTCTGTCCGTTCTTGCATTAAGCGGAACTAGATTCGCTTAGGTATCCGTTTCTTCGGCTGCGCAGTCTTACGAAAACCCCAGATTCGCTTAGGCAGCCTTTCTTCGGAGGCGCAGTCTTACGAAACCCTCAAGGGTCAAACCCTGAGGCCTTCAGTTACATTTTTTGTTTTTAGTAGTCATTTTCTTTTACTGTTTTCTGCTAAGCAGCTTGTATGGTGTCTTTAATACCACACGGCCCTGGCATTCCGGGGAGAAGCTACTCTCAAATTCGCAGATACTTCATCTCCTTCAACAGGACAAATATAATATCTTCATATGATTGGATAGAGGAGAGTGACAGTGTTCCAAAAAGTTATCCATGTGTATTGGACATAATGAGACTTAGTACTACTGACAAAACAAGTATTTATAGTGTACAACAAAAACGTAATACCAGTAACTGCTAATTCTGTGTACTGTAGGAAGCGAGGCAATAAAGAGTTCTGTGGTTTACGCATCTCAATTACACAAAGGAGACTTTTGCAGGCGTATTGTATTTTGTAGTAATTGCAGTTTGTAGCAACTGACATTTACACAACATGACTCTTGTATCCTTTAGCCATCGAGTCTGGTAAGCAGTATCTTAAAGTGTGGTTTAATTTGTATTAGTAATGTGATTATCATCAGATAGATTGATATGGATTTATTTCATTTAAAGTTACTGTGAGGAACTTTAAACTGGTTGTGAAACAGTCTTAATTTAATATTTATGCCTCTACACGATGTTGGGGATTTCACCTCGGGCAAAAAGCCCACTGTATAATCTGACTCCAAAAGAATACACCTCCAGAAGGACCCCGCGCAGATCGTTTGAATTGGAATTACTTTGATGAACAATAGATGACAGACGATCTAAAAGTATAGGGCTGCAACTAACGATTATTTTAATAATCGATTAATCTGTCGATTATTTGTTCGATTAATCGATGAATCGGATAAAAAAAACAAACGAAAAAGCATTAATTTCCAACCCTTTAATGAAAAACAGAACTGACAGTGCACATTCACAGTGCAACAAATCTTCAGAAAGTGCACAAACAGGTTGCTCGAACATCCCTGAGCTGTTAAAGTAATTATTTAAAAAAATAAATTTGTGGAAGTCCCAGATATCACGGACAGTTCAACGGCTTTCAGGCCGATAAGCCACGCCCCCTCTCCGGCGCTATAGTCCCCGGTGATACCGGCCGCGTTCATAGCGTTTGACGCGGTGAAGAGGTGTGTTCACACCAAACGCGATCGCGTGAACACAAATAGCCCCCGGCGATACCGCCGGCGCGAATGACGCGAAAATAATACAAATCGCGTAAATCAACTTCCGGTGTTGTCATGGCAACGTTTATACACCGGTCAGCGCCAGCTACAGAACCGGAGTCCTGTTCCATTATTCCAGCTGCTGTAAACACTAACATCTCCGCCACTTATTGAGTGGCGTAATAATCGCGCGACACAACGAATCGATAATGAAATTCGTTGGCAACTCTTTTAATAATCGATTTTTATCGATTTTATCGATTCGTTGTTGCAGCCCTATAAAAGTATAAACAATTTATTAAGTCAAGAATCAAAACATATAATGCATAGATCTATGGTTTCACAGAACACCAGAATTGAGTAAGTATCCCTATCAACAGACACAAAGTCAGGGCTCGATATACGTATCTCTCCTCTCAGTGGTTGTGAGCCCTGTTCAACATTTCCATCAATCCAGTGGGAGGCGCCCAGGAGGCATCCTGATTCAAGGAAACCAATTTCGTCCGCTTGTAGCCGCGAGTTCATTCTTTCGGTCACGACCGAGTTCGAGACCATAGGTGAGGGTTGGAACGTAGACCGACTGGTAAATCTTCACCAAGATGGTCCGGTGCAGTACCCGTTTTACTGCTGCAGCCTTGCCGCACCGAACCGCCTGTCGATCTCCCACTCCATCTTACCCTCACTCGTGAACAAGACCCCAAGGTACTTGAACTCCTTCGCTTGCGGTAGGAATTCTGTCCCCCACCGGTTTCTCCAGGGGACTTGTTGGTTGGGTTTAGGAGTTCTTCAAACAAAGTGCTCTTTCCACCGCCCGACGATATCCCCCCCCCCCCCCCAACTGAGAACAGCCTGGGGTAGGCCCTGCTTTCCCTTCCTGAGCCGTCTGATGGTTTGCCAACCAAAAGTCCATCTCCATGGCCTCCCCAAACTCCTCCCATGCCCGAATTTTAGCATCCGCGACCACCACAGCTGCAGCTCTCTAGCTTGCCGGTACGTCTCAGCTGCTTCAGGAGACCCCTGAGCCAACCAGGCCTCCTTCTTCAGCTTGACGGCTTCCTCACCTCCGGTGTCCACCACCGGGTTTTCGGGTTGCCAATACGACAGGCACCGATGACCTTCCGACCACAACACCTAGTAGGCTATGAACATGGTCCACTCGGACTCCATGTCCCCAACCTCCCTCGGGATGTGTGAGAAGTTCTTCCGGAGGTGGGAGTTAAAGACCTCCCAGACAGGATCCTCCGCCAGACGTTCCCAGTTCACCCTCACTACACATTTGGGCTTGCCAGGTCTTTCCAGCCGGCTCCCCCGCCACCTGATCCAACTCACCTGAGTGGTGATCAGTTGACAGCTCTGCCCCTCTCTTCACTCGAGTGTCCAAGACATACGGCCGCAGATCAGATGGTACGATTACAAAGTCGATCATTAATCTTCAGCCTAAGGTGTTCTAGTACCAGGTACGCTTATGAGCCACCCTATGTTTGAACATGGTGTTTGTTATGGCCAAACCGTGGCTAACACAGAAGTCCAACAGGCAGAAACTAAAATCTGCAACGCCTGTGGTCAACACTGTGAGGAGATGTACCAACGAGGCAAAGCTGGAGTTACAGTCCTGCTTTGTCTGCACTGATTGGAGGGTTTTTGAGGCTGCTGTTACAGACCTGGATGAGATCACTGACACTGTGACATCATATATCAGTTTTTGTGAGGATAAGTGTGTGCTGACTAAAACCCTCTGCGCATACAACAACAAACCCTGGTTTACTGCAAGACTCAGCTTCGTCAGGCTAAAGAGGCCTACAGAAGTTGGGACAGGATCTTGTAGAACCAGACCAGAAATACACTGACGAAGGAGATCAAGGTAGCAAAGAAGAGCTACACTGAAAAGTTGGAAACCAGGTTTTCAGCCAACGACCCTGCGAAAGTGTGGAGAGGCCTGCAGGTACTCACCAACTACAGGAGACCATCCCCCCACACTGAGGAGAATCACCAACTGGCTGACAACCTGAATGTATTCTACTGCAGGTTTGATAAGCCCACTTTCACATACCCCAACTGCCCTGACCTCCTCATCTCTCCCAACCAACCCCCCACCGGCACTGACGATCTGCAAAGAGGGGGTGAGTTGACTCTTCCACAGACAGAAGATCAGGAAGGCACTAGGCCCAGACGTAAAGTCTATGCTGACCAGCTGGCCCCCATCTTCACGCAGCTCTTCAACCGATCACTGGAGCTGTGTGAAGTCCCCTCCTGCTTCAAATGCTCCACAATCATCCCTGGATCCCCCAAAAAATCTTCCATCACACAATTAAATGACTACAGGCCCATCGCCCTGACGTCTGCGGTCATGAAATCCTTTGAAAGACTGGTGTTGACCCACCTGAAGAACATCACAGGGCCCTGCTGGACCCCCTGCAGTTTGCTTACCGGGCAAACAGGTCGGTGGGTGATGCAGTAAACATGCAGCACTACATGCTGCAACACCTCAACTCCCCAGGGATCCGAGGGGTTCTGTTTGTGGACTTCATCTCAGCGTTCAACACCATCGTCCCGGAAATACTTAAACCCAAACTCTCCCAGCTCACTGTGCCAGCCTCCACCTGTCAGTGGATCACAAACTTCCTGACAGACAGGACACAGCAGGTGAGGCTGGGAAAAATCTAATCCAGCACCCAGACTATCAGCACAGACCCTTCACACCCTGGACACAAGCTGTTCCAACTCCTCCCCTCTGGTAGGCGCTACAGAGCACTGTATGCCAAAACCACCAGACACAGGAACAGCTTATTTCCGCTGGCCATCACTCTCATGAACAATTAATCAAACAAACTGCACCTGCACTGTGAAAACAGGAGTCAAATTCCATGTACGAGTATGCATACAGTGCCCTCCAGAATTATTGGCACCCTTTAGTAAAAATGAGCAAAACGACATGTGAAAAAATGTCTTTATTGTTTATCATTCAACATTCAAAATATTCACAAAATCTAACCTTTCACTGAAGTAACATAATTGAAAGAAACATTAAATTCTTATCATGAAACAAATATTTTTCTCAAAAATATATGCCACAATTATTGGCACCACTTCATTTGATATTTTGTGCAACCTCCCTTTGCCAAGATAACAACTCCGAGTCTTCGCCTTTAATGGGGGATGAGGTTGGTGAACACATGGCACTGGATCTGAGACCATGCAGAATCTTTCCAGATCCTTCAGATTCCGGGGTCGATGCTTGTGGACTCTCCTCTTCAGCTCATCCTACAGCTGTTCTATGGGGTTTAGGTTGGGGGACTGTGATGGCCATGGCAAAACCTTTATTCTGTGGTCGGTGAACCATTTTTGTGTAGATTTTGAGGTGTGCTTCGGATCATTGTCCTGCTGGAAGGTCCAACCACGGCCCATTTTAAGCTTCCTGGCAGAGGCTGTTAGGTTTTAATTTAATATCTGCTGGTATTTGATGGAGTCCATGATACCATGTATCCTAACAAGATGTCCAGGGCCTTTGGAAGAAAAACAGCCTCACAACATCAAAGATCCGCCACCATACTTCACAGTGGGTATGAGGTGCTTCTCTGTATGGCTATTTTTCTGTCTACGCCAAACCCACCTTTTGAAGTTTATTGCCAAAAAGCTCTATTTTGGTCTCATCTGACCATATACCCCGGTCCCATTGAAAGTCCCAGTAACGTTTAGCAAACTGTAGGCACTTTAGTTTGTTGTTGATTGACAGCAGAGGCTTTTTTCTGGCAACCCTCCCAAACAACTTGTGGTGATGTAGACTCAACTAACCTCTGCAATTCTCCAGCTGTGCTCCTTAGAGATTATTTTGCCAGTTGAACCATCCTCCTCATGGTGCGTGGGGTCAATGTACACACGTCCTCTTCCAGGCTGATTCGTAACATCTCCTGTCGCTTTAAACTTCTTAATTATTGCCCCGGTAGTGGAAATGGGTATTTTCAACTGTTAAGAGATTTTCTTATCCATTTTCTGATTTGTGCAGCTCAACAACTTTTTGTCGCACATTGTCACTGTGTTCTCGGGTCTTTCCCTCAGTGATGAATGACTAAGGGAATTTGGCCTTTGTCACCTCAGATTTATACCCCGGTGAAACAGGAAGTCATGGTTGACCACTGAAAAGTTCCTAATCAAACAGGTGAACTTAAACATTTAAAATATGACTGGAATTATACTTCAGTTGGATTTATAATCCACTAATTATCTAAAATACATCATAATATGGATCAAAGAAATAAAGTACTACTTACATTGAAATCATTCCAAAAGACACATGGAAACAACAAACACTCATTCCAGGATAAAGAGGAAGAAGGCCTCAGCTAGGCCTCTATTTATACTGTGGGAGGTCCTACCATAATTGGTGTAGTGAATCACTACTTGGGGCCTCCTGTGGGAAGGAGGGCAAACAACATGCAGTTTTTAACAGTATTAGTGTTCAACCATATTTATAGTTAACTTAATTGTTTTTACAGGTGTAGATTCCTTCATCAAAAGCCAAATAAATAAATATATGTATCTTGCTAAATTCAAGGTAATTTATAGCACCCCAGCTGCCGGAATATCACAGTGATAAATAAATTACTGAAATTACATTATTTTGCTTCATCTTGTCTATTTGTCTCTTTCAAAATGCTTTAGTTTGCTCTGTGGGAATGTATGTTTAACGAAATGCAATATCCATCCAAAACCAACAGTATGGTTTAGTATTGAATATATATTTAGGGAGATATACACAAAGACCATCACATGCTTCTATCTGAGCTAAATGTTCTTTTGTCCCTGTGCGTAGTACCGCATTTTGCCCCAGACACAAAAACACAAACCACAATCTCAGACAGCTTTTCCACATGTAAACAAAGGTCACAGGATTTGGGTTGGCCTGCTTTAAAATAAGATTACAGACGACAAAGGAGGCAGTTAAGGGAATTGTAATTAGCTCCCTATCCTCCAAAACATGCAGGCTGGAGTGGAGGAGAAATATTGATCCATCTCACTGCAATATAAAAAAAGTTGCAAGTCTTATGTTGTTTTTCCTTTTCTCCATTTGTGGTCCTCTTTTCTCTGTTGTGGTGAAAAGCCCAGTTAAGGCAGAGCTGAATTTAAAGGTGATGATGGCAGGGATACTGTGTGTAATGGGGAGATCAGTGAATGACAGCTTTTGTTCTCTTCCCAGCAACTAGAAGAGGGTGTCCGCTGAGGGGAAGGTTTCATCACTAAGAAGGACAAGCCGGAGTGAAAAAGAAGACGAAAGGCTTTACATCACACATACTGGCTATATTTAAAAGTGTGAAATGTGATCATGTAAGGATTATAAAAAGAAAAAAAAGAAGATAAAACTGACACAGGGATTAAAAGACACATTCAAGGTACTCTGTAAATCAGCTGTAGAGATTTACATGCAAACATTTTGTTTTGGTTATTTTCAAATGATCACTAATATAACCCATATAACACATTTATATCTCTGCTTCATTTTCATGTGTGATCACCTCCAGCATGCAGACATCTCAGCGGAGGACACATGGCTTCCAGCATTGGACACTGCGATTGGCTCATCCACCCGTGGGGAACAACACTTTCTGATTGGCTGGTCGAGCCAAGGGTCAACAATTGCAAAATCCTAGGCCAGCCTCAGATCGGCACTCAAAGTCTTTTCGAAACGTTTTTTTCTTTTCCTTGGAGCTGATCATGCTTTAGGAATATTCATTGACTGCAGCAAACATTCTTTAAAGCCTATGCCATCTCGAGCAGCAGATCTAATTGAAATGCTAATGAGGTAGGATTTAGTTGCTGGACGTCCTTGCTTTTCTCCACAAGAAATTCTTTTTTGAAGATTTATTTTTCTTCCCTCAGGAGCGAGTGTCCGATAGGTGTATTAAGCAGTCTGAAGATGAACCTGCGTTCCTCACATTGAAATGTGTAAAATCAGTTAGAGATGTCTTACTTGGCCCTTTTTAGAGTCAAGTAGCGCTGAATTGTCCCTACCAATATTTTTAACAAACTCAGACAATGTCATTACAGTATCATTAGATCCATGAGTTTTAGGGTGTTCAAACAGTCTTATAAGTATTCACAAACAAATGTATCTGTAAATCCATAGGCCTCTAATTTACAGCTCGAATATCATAATTTTTACATAAATTTAACATATTTCAAAAGGAAATATATTAGTGAATCTCCACCTATTTGTGTGGATTCTTTTGAGTCTGATTTACCATGCAGTTTCACAAAAAGTCCATAAATATAGAACTCGTAATATATCACATGAGTCTTATTCTTAGTAAAACACAATGCAAAAGTAAGAGTAATTTCTAATTTACAACCTGTATATCATCATTTGTAAATAAACTGTTAATAATTACATTGTCATATTTTTATTAAAACATTCCCATTTGCATGGCTTAGTAACATTCACAACCCTTATGTTCATTTGGTAATAATCAACTTAGCATGATACAATGGAAATGTTGTTGCTAATCAGATTTGTGTGGAAATTTGTTTTTTACCAAGCAGTTGTACCGAGGGCTCTCCTGTACAGTGCAACATTTAGGAATGCCGCAGGGATAAAAAAAATGATATTTGATAACTTAAAGATGCATGTGAGGGACCAGGGTACGCATAAAGCTGGGAGAGCAGGTAAAGTGGGAAAAATGGGAATTTTATTCACCCAAAATATGTACAATAATGAGGATGGGTGAGCAAACCAAGCAAAAGTGACAAATTAGAAGAACGGTTTAACTTAACATAAACAGAACTTAGATTAAACAACAGTGAGTGCTCTTCTGATCAAGGGACACCAAAATCGCCATCTCCTAACTGCAGAATATATACATGGCTGCCCAGTCCATAGTCCATCGCAGGGGTGTGAAGCCACTCCTCCACTGTGGCGCAGATGCCAAGGTTCCTGACAACACCCCTCTTGCTGATACAGAATGGCACAGTCCAATCAGCCAGGCTGCCCTACTTAGAGAGGCGGCCAGAGGTGATTTATTAAACGGTGTTATAGCAGAGGGCAGGAATGTTCTCCTGTATCTGTCCTTGTGACAGCGGAGCTGGATCAGTCTGTTGGAGAAAGTGCTCCGCGGTCCCTCCAGTAGGTGGTGGAGAGGGTGATCTGGGTTATCCAATATGGATAATAGTTTCTTCAGTGTCCTCTCCACCACCTGTTCCAGATTGTCTTGTTTGCAGCCAATGATGGAGCTGGCTTTCTTAACCAATTTAAGTCTGTTGGTGTCTCCGGCTCCAATGCTGCTCCCCCAGCAAACTACGGAGAAGTAAAGTGCACTGGCCACAACAGACTGGTAGAACATCTCCAACATCTTGCTGCTCACATCGAAGTTTCCTCAAGAAAGAGAGTCGACTCATTCCCTTCTTGAAGACAGCGTTGATGTTGGTCTTCCAGTTCAGTCTGTTGTTTACTGCAACGTTTCTTAATCAGTTTGCCTCTCCAACCAGGCGCATCTTCATCATGGCAACCAGATACACCCACGCACTCTGTCTGTCTCTCTCTCTCTCTACACACTGACACACAAAAATGACTTGGAGATATTCAGTCAAAGGCATTGTTAGACCTCCTGTCTGCCTGTCTCTCTCTCTTTCTCTGTGTCCTCTGCAATCTCTCTCTCTCTCACACACACGCCTGTCATTTAATAACCTCTGTGCATGTGTGTTAAACATTATGATTCTGTCCCAAAGGTTTGTGTCTCAAACAAAAGGTATATATCTCAAATACAGAAAGGTATCTCAAACATCCACGCTCCTACAGTATTTTATTAAATAACTGCAATATTACCAGGGGATGTGATCTTAAAGTGTTTCATCTCTACTTTAATGTACACTACTGTGGTCTAACAAAGGGAGGCCAGCCGTGGATAGGTGTAGAAGATATTCTACTTGACCAGAAGGCGGTTCGATTCACAACTTTTCCACATTAAACATCCAGTATTTGGTTGAAATGATTAGCTACAGAATGTGGCCATAGTACACAAATAATGATTGTTTATTTGTATAGCATTCATGCATAAACAATGCTTCACATCAAAGAATCAAGATGTACTAATTTATCTTGAAGTAATTCTGCAAATAAGATAATAATCTCCAAATATTAATACGAGCTGAATTCTAAAATGACTAAAACAAAATGCCGCATAATATACAAAACATGTAGAACTCCATGTAAAGCACAGGTTGGTTTTTTTTTGTCTGTATGCAGCTACCGTAGCTATGCTGGGACATCTGTCACTGGTATGGAAGTGGACAAACAGCGCCTCCAAATTCACGCTGGTGGCCAAAATGAGAAGTTGGCTCTGATTGACTGAACCTTTCACCCAATCAATCTGCTGTTGCTGGGGAGGAAATGGACAACAGGACGAATACAATTTGACTATTCTGATAAGACAAGTTTGATTGGCTTGTTGGGTTATGGCTTTCGTTTAAATACTGTCCGTCAGCTTTTTACTCTGTCTTCAACATCTTGTCTGAGGTAAGTCAGTGACTCTCATGTATTTAGCTAGCTAGCTAGCTTTCAGGCTTACAAATTAGAATTTTAAAGGTTGAACTCTGTGATAACATGTAAATGTCCTGTTATTATAGCAATAGCTTGGTCAGAATTATATGTGATAACATCACAAAGTAATGGTAATGTAAAGATGTCTCTGTTCTGGGAGAGGACAGGCTTCTGTATATATGTGTGTGTGTGTGTGTAAAGTCAGAATACTGTGCTAATGTGCTGCTAGCTTCCTTGCTAGGAAGACCTAACAAAATGGCTGACATTCCAGATTGTTCCATGTGATATTACTCTATGAGACAGATTTGAATGTATAGTTGATGTGCTGCTTGCTTTCATCATACATGTGAGGACATTTTTGTTAGCATTAGCTGGGTTAGCTGCTGTGTCATTCTGTGTCATGTAATGGTGGGAGAAAAAATGTCTATTGGATACTGAAGATAAATGCATGGACAAGTTTTTCCAAATCCTGTTGAGACATAAGTCCTCTAATCCTTGATATATTCTTCAGGCGGATTCCAGGCTATGACACCTTGTTTGATCCAGAAGAATCTCAGGAATGCAGTAGGAGGGTCCTTGGGTTGATTGACCGAATTTATGGCCACTAAAAAGCCAAAACTGTGCCGCACCACCCCCAAGCGTAAAATGATTCGCCGAACAGTAAAATAACGACCATCTGGCACTCAAAAGCATCATTTATTTCACAGAAACACACAAAGACACGGCGAGCACGTGTCTGAAATGGATTACCGTCAATTTCCAGCGTTTTTCTTCCAGAAAATCATCTTGATGCTTATAATTCAGTGTGGCTTTGCCAAAGCACACTGACTGTAATCCTGCGGGCTTATTGTTGGAATGCTGTTAAGCATTCCAAGTATTGTTATCCTCTTCTTTATTGTTGGAATGCTTTTACGCATTCCAAGTATTGTTATCCTCTTCTTTATTCCTCTTTTTATTGTTGGAATGCTTTTAAGCATTCCAGGTATTGTTATCCTGTTTTCTTTATTGTTGGAATGCTTTTAAGCATTCCACGTCTTGTTATCCTGTTTTCTTTATTGTTGGAATGCTTTTAAGCATTCCAAGTATTGTTATCCTGTTTTCTTTATTGTTGGAATGCTTTCCAAGTATTGTTATCCTGTTTTCTTTATTCCTCTTATATTTCTTCTGTGGCCTGCTTCTGCTCCTTCATATTTTAAGCTACAGAAACCATTCAAATATCAAAATGTTCAGCTCTTTAAGGACATTTATGCTTTGTCTCTTCATATTTCTAATCTTTAAACTTTTAGAATTATTAAACTTTTTGCAACTTTTTTTTTGAATGGGTTTCTATGGAGAATATTTTCAAATATTTCAAATAATTCTTCAACTTTCAAATCCTTCAACTTCCTCATACTTTCAGCTACAGACACCATTTCAACTTTCAAATACTGAGAAAATCTTAAGCTATTATTATATATATATATATATATATATATATATATATATATTATATCTGTCTGTCTGTCTCACTCACTCAGTCAGTACATATAACTGTCTGTCTGCCTGTCTCACTCACTTAGTACATATAACTCTCTGTCTGCCTGTCTCACTCACTCACTCAGTACATATAACTGTCTGTCTGCCTGCCTGTCTCTCTCTCACACTCACTCAGTCATCTACCTGTCTGTCTGCCTCTCTCTCACACTCACACTCACTCAGTCCATCTAACTGTCTGTCTGGCTGTCTGTCTCTCTCTCACACTCACTCAGTCATCTGTCTGTCTGCCTGTCTGTCTCTCTCTCACACTCACTCAGTCCATGTAACTGTCTGTCTGCCTGTCTGTTCTCCATGAACAGGCTGCTGGCACACAGGTGTTCGTGATTAAGGTAATCAGCAATGTTGATAAACACACAGACTCACAGACACACGCGCACACACACTTCTCTCTCTATCTCTCTCTCTGTGTCTCTCATTCAGTCATTCAGGTCTTGGATACTTTTAGAGGACCCCCCACACACACACTTATTCTAATGCTACTAATACTTCTACTACTTATAATACTTCTACTAGAACTACAACTTCTACTACTACTAAAACAAATATCGCTACTGCTGACATTTTTTAAGCCACAGAAACCATTCAAATATTAAAATGTTCAGCTCTTTCAGGAGAGGAGTGATATGACTTTTCATATTTGTAAGCTTTAAACTTTGAATTATTCAGCTTTTTGCAATCTTTTTTTAATTGGATATCTATGGAGAAAATCTTCAAATCCTCTTAAACTTCAACTTTCAAAGCCTTCTTCTTTCTCATACTTTCAGCTATAGTAGTAGTATAGTATATAGTATATAGACGCCATAGTTAAACATTTCAACTAGAAGGGTTTTCAGCAGTGCAGTTTAAATGCTTTCAGGCTACAACATTTTTCAGACAGGTAGTCTCCCATTTCTGTATTTTCAGCCATTTGTAATCTTTAAACTTTTTGAATTATTAAGCTTTTTGCAATTTTATTTTAATTGGATATCTATTTTCAGCAATGTTTTTGCAATTAATTTCAGCTTTCAGCATTCCAACGCATTTTCAGCAGGAAATGCATTTTCTAGTTCCTCTTATATTTCTTCCGTAGCCTGCTTCTGCTCCTTCATATTTTAAGCTACAGAAACCGTTCGAATATCAAAATGTTCAGCTCTTTAAGGACATTTATGCTATGTCTCTTCATATTTCTAATCTTTAAACTTTTAGAATTATTAAGCTTTTTGCAACTTTTCTTTTGAATGGGTTTCTATGGAGAATATTTTCAAATATTTCAAATAATTCTTCAACTTTCAAATCCTTCTACTTCCTCATACTTTCAGCTACAGACACCATTTCAACTTTAGAATACAGAGAAAATCTTCAGCTATTATTGTATGTTATAAAGTTTTTGAACTGTCCCATTTTAACTTTTATGATTTTTTCAGTCCTCTTCTGCCTTTATAATGGGTGTGTATTGCGCAGCTTAGAGTGCGTGATGTCACCGCTAGAGTGAAGAGCAGCTTCAGATTCTTGTGAAAAAAATATTTGTCTTTTGCCTTTGCCTCCACAATTTTCACTCTTCATATATATTTTTTAGTTCATACAGTAGCTAATCCTGTCTTCTCGTTAAAAAGTGATTGTGGAATCCCACAGATTTACACATTGGCAGAAAATCACTTAATTGAGAGGAAAAAACAACTTTCTGCTCCATAGAGCTCAATGTTAAATCTTGCTGCAAAAACATCTTCCACAGAACTCGGTACCCCATTTCTACATCGCCAGTTTAGCCACATTTTTTACACTACAGACACAATTTTCACAGGATCTGTTGTTCAACTCATCCTTCCGCTCATGTATTGATATCGGAGCAATAGGAGCTACGGTTATGGGGTTTTTGAGGATTTGTTTGAGAGGTGTTTCCCTGTTTTATCTCCATTAAAATGCTGCAGGCACACAGGTGTTTCTAATTAGGGATGTTTATAAACACACAGACTCACAGACACGTGCACTCACACTCCTCTCTCTATCTGTCTGTGTGTCTCTGTCTGTTTCTCTCATGCAGTCATTCAGGTCTTGGAGACTTTTAGAGGACTCCCCCTAATACTGCTACTGCTAATAATACTTCTACTACAACTAAAACATTTTAACTACTACTACTACAAATATCACTACTGCTGACATTTCTTTAAGCCACAGAAACCGTTCAAATATCAAAATATTCAGCTCTTTCAGCAGAGGGGTGCTATATCTCTTCATGTTTCTAATCTTTAAACCTTTTGAATTATTCAATTTTTTGCAATCTTTTTTGAATGAGATATCAATGGAGATTGATGTTTTTGAGATTGACTGGTTTTGGTATAAAGAGCATATGTTCGACAGGTAGTTTTGTTGAAAATCGTTTCTTAATCAGTCTGCTTCTAACACCAGGTGCGTCCTCACCATGGCAACCAGTTACACGCACGCTCTCTCTCTACACACACACACGACTTGGAGATATTCAGTCAAAGGCATTTTTAGACCTCCTGTCTGTCTGTCTCTCTGTCTCACTCACTCAGTACATAAAACTGTCTGTCTGCCTGTCTCACTCACTCACTCAGTACATAAAACTGTCTGTCTGCCTGTCTCACTCACTCAG
The DNA here is from genome assembly GCF_910591455.1 of Pholis gunnellus. NCBI lineage: Eukaryota > Metazoa > Chordata > Actinopteri > Perciformes > Pholidae > Pholis > Pholis gunnellus. Next base: position 800,948 of record NC_136534.1, read on the forward strand.
TACATACAACTGTCTGTCTGCCTGTCTCACTCACTCAGTACATATAACTGTCTGTCTGCCTGTCTCACTCACTCAGTACATAAAACTGTCTGTCTGCCTGTCTCACTCACTCAGTACATACAACTGTCTGTCTGCCTGTCTCACTCACTCACTCAGTACATATAACTGTCTGTCTGCCTGTCTCACTCACTCACTCAGTACATAAAACTGTCTGTCTGCCTGTCTCACTCACTCATTCAGTACATATAACTATCTGTCTGCCTGTCTCTCTCTCACACTCACTCAGTCCATCTCTCACACTCACTCAGTCCATCTAACTGTCTGTCTGCCTGTCTTTTTCTCACTCTCTCACACTCATTCACTCAGTCTATCTCTCTCTCTCTGTTTTCTGTGTCTCTCTCATACAGTCATTCAGGTCTTAGAGATTTTGAGAGGACTTTTCCCTTTTTTAAGGTACAGAAACCGTTCGACTATCAAAATGTTCAGCTCTTTCAGGAGAGGGCTGATAGAACTTTTCACATTTGTAATCTTTAAATCTTTTGAATTATTAAGCTTTTTGCAATTTTTTTTTATTGGATATCTATTTTCAGCAATGTTTTCGCAATTAATTTCAGCGTTCAGCATTCCAACGCATTTTCAGCAGGAAATGCATTTTCTAGTTCCTCTTTTTATTATATTTCTTCCGTACGTTTTTTCAAATGCTTCTGCTCCTTCATATTTTAAGCTACAGAAACCGTTCAAATATCAAAATGTTCAGCTCTTTCAGCAGAGGGGTGCTATGTCTCTTCATATTTCTAATCTTTAAACTTTTTGAATTATTAAGCTTTTTGCAACTTTTTTTTTAATGGGTTTCTATGGAGAATATTTTCAAATACTTCAAATAATTCTTCAACTTTCAAATCCTTCTACTTCCTCATACTTTCAGCTACAGACACCATTTCAACTTTAAAATACACCGCTAGAGTGAAGAGCAGCTTCAGATTCTTGTGAAAAAAATATTTGTCTTTTGCCTTTGCCTCCACAATTTTCACTCTTCATATATATTTTTTAGTTCATACAGTAGCTAATCCTGTCTTCTCGTTAAAAAGTGATTGTGGAATCCCACAGATTTATACATTGGCAGAAAATGACTTAATTGAGAAGAAAACCAACTTTCTGCTCCATAGAGACCAATGTTAAATCTGACCACTCATTTCTCAAAGAAAGCAGACGGTACCAGTTTTGTATATTGCGCCGGAGCTCACATTTTTAACACCACCAACATAAAAAACACATCATCGCGTTCGGCAGAGTCTTATCTTTCTCACGGTATCCATATTTTGGCACTCAGACTCCTGCTTTTTGTTAAAAGGAGGCAGGAGTTTTGTTCAAAATCACTGTTTACTGTAACGTTTCTTAATCAGTCTGCTTCTAACACCAGGTGCGTCCTCACCATGGCAACCAGTTACACACACGCACGCTCTCTCTCTACACACACACACGACTTGGAGATATTCAGTCAAAGGCATTTTTAGACCTCCTGTCTGTCTGTCTGTCTGCCTGCCTCTCTGTCT